>NC_081854.1:52821206-52932224 GCF_963259705.1 Myotis daubentonii | reverse complement strand
TGACTCCTTCAAGTTCATTGACTCCTTCGTGAGGTCACGATTCCGTGTGTCTACGACCAGGAGGAGGTCTCGGTGGTGTGTTAGCGGGTGTTTAACACGTCTGAACACTAAGCTCCCTTTTTAAGAGAGAGAGCCCTCGGCAGTGTGTGCGTCTCTGGCTGGGCTTTAATGCTGGGGTTTTGCTCTCGTGTGTTCTTTCGCTTATGGCCTGTGTGTGGCACGTGATGCCAGTTTCCCATCTGAGTGAGTGACACGGGGTTTTCCTTTTACAATAAAGGAATTAAACCAGAATGAGCTGACTTGAAAATAGAAAGTAAAAATAGGGTACAAGGGGATTTAGGACTGTGGGGGAAAACAAGGAAGGAAAGTAACAGTGATAAAAATGTGAAATATGGATTTTAGGAACTTTCTGATTTTAAGATTTTTTTTTCCTCAGTTGCTGGCTGGTCACAGGCTCTTCTTTGCCTGTTATATAGTTGAAGGTTAAGCCTTTCAAAGGCAGATTCACCACTCATTTTCATTCCAGCAACAATAGCCTTCTCAAGAGTAGATCTCACCCTGCTCCCTACCCCTGTCTTTTCCTTAAAATGACTCTGAGTCCTAGCTTGTGTGGCTCAGTTGGTTGGGCGTTGTCCCGTGCACCCAAAGGTCACCGGTTCAATTCCTGGTCAGGGGCACACACTTGTGGTTTGGGTGATGTTTCTCTCTCTCTCTCTTCCTTCCTCTCTCTAAAAATATATACATACTAGTGGCCCGGCACATGAAATTCATGCACATTAAAAGGGAATTAAGTAGATCCGCTCCGGGCCTGCTCAAGCCGTGCCGTGGTGGCTCAGGCAGGCCCCCCTGACTGTGTCCCCACCCAAGTCCCTGGCCCTGTTCCCGCCCACCAGGTCCTGTGCACATGCAGCCCGTTGACCGGTCATGACTGGGACACCGTCAGGACCAATTAGCATATTGCCTCTTTATATAGAGATAGAATTTTTAATGACCCCCAGAGCTGGCATTCTCCAGCTGGAGGTTGAGTCAGAGAGCTTTGCCCCTAGAGGCGCTGACTCAGCGGGGCTGGGCTGAGTTCGAAGACTTTGCATCTCAGCAAGTTCCCCCTTCGAGAGCCACCTCCCCAGAGCGAGCACAGGGGCGCCAGTGGACTGGCTGTGGGGAAGGTGGAAGTGGTGGAAGTGGATAGCCCCAGAAAGTCCAAGCTTGGGGGAGGCCACACCAGGACAAGCCAGGGCGGAGTGGGTCTGAGTGGCTCACCGCCCCAGCTCCGGCTCGTTCCCCCTCCCCCAGCAGGTTCACGGGCTGCGGCCTCAGCCAGATGCACGTGGAGCCACTGTGTGAGTTGCTGAGGAAGTGTGAGGACCTCAGCCAGCTGGAGTAAGTATGAGGAGAGGAGCAGGGAGAGCAGTCTGGGAGCAGACACCTGGGTGGCACTGGAGTGTGTGTGTGTGTGTGTGTGTGTGTGGTGGTGGTGGTGATAATTGGCGATGATCCTAGTGGAGATGGTGGTGGTGGTGGTGGTGGTGGTGGTGGTGGTGGTTCGGTGATAATTGGTGACGATCCTAGTGGAGATGGTGGTGGTGGTGGTGATAATTGGCGATGATCCTAGTGGAGATGGTGGTGGTGGTGGTGGTGGTGGTGGTGGTGGTGGTGGTGTGTGATAATTGGTGACGATCCTAGTGGAGATGGTGGTGGTGGTGGTGATAATTGTGGCGATGATCCTAGTGGAGATGGTGGTGGTGGTGGTGGTGGTGGTCATTGGCGATGATCCTAGTGGAGATGGTGGTGGTGGTAGTGGGCTTGGGGAATTCAAGGAGTGACGATGGGATGAAGCTGGTGGTGGTGATGGTGATGTTGGGACGGAGCAGCGCTGACTGGCGGGGTGATGTGAAGGTGGTGATGAGGGTGCTGTGTGGGTGGAGTGGCAGCGATGCAGCTCTGACCGTCAACCGCCTCCTCTTCCCTCCTACAGTCTGTCAGCCAACCAGCTGGGTGACGACGGGCTCAGGTGCTTGCTGATGTGTCTGCCTCGGTTGCCCATCTCGGGTTCTCTTGAGTAAGTGATGAGCAGCCTCAAGGACAGCGAAGAGGAAGCCTTCCTGGGCCCAGAGCATGGGTTTGGAGGGATCTTTTTCTATATGTGTATACATTTTTATTGATTGATTGATTTCAGAGAGGAAGGGAGAGGGAGAGAGAGAGAGAGAGAGACATCAATGATGAGAGACAATCATTAATCGGTTACCTCCTGCATGCCTCACACTGGGGATCAAGCCGACAACCCTGGCATGTGCCCTGACCAGGAATCAAACCATGACCTCCTGGTTCATAGGACAGTGTTCAACCCCTGAACCACGCCGGCCAGGCGGAGCGATCTTTTGAGGGGTCCCCAGAGAACTCCAGAGGACAAGGACTTGGGAGGGGAAAGGGGTGATTCTTACCTTGACACCCCTACGTTGGGCCCTTTCCTCCTCCTCTCGTTGCCCACCCTGGGAAGAACCTTCATCAGACAACCAGGAGCGGCTGCGACTGAAGCTTGGTGGCTCCCAATGACTGTGCGGGGAGCGGCCATGCACCCCTACGCAGCTGACGCGGGATCTCAGCTGTCCCAGCTCGTGGTCCACCCCGTCCCTGAAGCTCCTCTGACCAAATCCATGGGACACGGGTTTAGAGATGTCCCCACAGCAGGGAGGGTCCCAGGAAGTCATCCACACTCTCCCCTGATCTCCCCAGGGAGCTGGGAGGCAGGCGGCCAGGGCCAGGATACAGCCTGTTGCTAGGCAACAGAGCTGGGTGCTCTGTGTGGGGCCGGAGCTGCCAGCCTGGCCTGTCCCAGACCCAAAGGCCAGCAGGCCCAGAGGGTGCAGCTCTGGAGGACGCGGGGGCCACGCTGCCCGTACGGAGATGGGGCCCTCTGGCCTCTCCCTGGACCCCAGTGCCTCCACCTGGGAAATGGACACTTGGACTTGAAGGTCTCTCCTTCTGGAAATGACAGCTGGAGAGGAGGCAAGCGGGGCTGGGAAGGGCTCATGCAGGTGCTGCCCCCACACCCCAGCCCAACCTCGTTTCTCTTCCAGCCTGAGTGGTAACAGCATCTCTCAGGAAGGTGCCCTGTGCCTGCTGGAGACCCTCCCTTCCTGCCCACGCATCCAGGAGGCCGCCGTGAAGTAAGACATTGGTGCCACTTGCGGCTGGTGGGGGGAAGCAAGGCTCCCACACGTCGCGGCCTTTGTCTGTGTGGCTGGGGCTGGGGGCCCACAGTTTCCACGCTCTGAGCCCCGCATGCCAGGGGGCCAGGGAGGTCACGGGGGAAGGGCAGGCGTGAGTGTGCTTGCTGGTTGGGGTGGGGTCTCCTCTGTTCAGGAAGGGCCTCTCCCTCATGGCTCCCCCAGCCCCGGCCCCTGCACCCCAGCCCCTTTCTCTCCGGCGCCCCCTGGCGCCTGGGTGCCGAGGATGCTGGCAAGCCTCTGGCTTCTCATACCCTCTCTCTGCAGCCTGGGCGCTGAGCAAAGCTTCCGGATTCACTTCTCCCGACAGGAGGAGGCTGGGAAGACCTTGAGGTAACTGCTGGCCTGGGGTGAGGGGGCCTGAGGGGTGGGGGGCTGACTCTGTGGGGCTCCATGCCTCCTCCTTCACCGGGCCCTCTCCTCCTTCCCGCTCTCTGCCCCTCATGTGCTCCCAGTGCCCCACACTGTGCCTCTTGGCCAGGGGCTAAATCTAGGTCTGGAGGCTCAGGGTTAAGCGCTTGGACCCTGGAGCCACCTGGGGGGTAACTGCCAACTCTATCACTTACCCGCTGTGTGACTTTGGACACGGGACTTAACCTCTCTGTGTTTCAGTTCCTCATCTGCAAAATGGGGATACGGTAGGACCATCCCCCTTGGGGTTTTTGTGAGGATTGAATGAGTTAATGTGTATAAAGTTCTTGGGAAGGGCCTGGTTCATTTGAGTGCTCTGTCGGCTATTGTTATTATTATTATTATTATTACTAGAGGCCTGGTGCATGACATTCGTGCACTCGGTGGGGGCGGGGGGCCTGTGCCCTCTTGCAGTCCAGGAGCCCCACCACCGCTGCTGCACTCACCAGCTGTGAGCCCGGCTCAGGGCTTCTGGCTGAGTGGCGCCCCCCCTGTGGGAGCGCACTGACCACCAGGGGGCAGCTCCTGCGTTGAGTGTCTGCCCCCTGGTGGTCAGCACGCATCATAGGGACTGGTCATTCCACCGTCCAGTTGATTTGTATATTAGCCTTTTATTATATAGGATTTACCCTTCAGTAGCCTTGGCCTCCGCCTCTCTCCACCACTGCCCTGGGGCGGTTCCTCTCCATGTCTGACTTCTGTGTGATCACGGCCTCCAAACTGGCCCCCTGGGCCTGGCCAGGCCTCCTCCACCCGTTCACCCCCAGCACCGGGGTTAGTCAGTTTCTCGGTCCGTGAAGGTCACTGTTGGGATTCGGTGAGCTCCCGCGCTGCTGCTGCCACCCGGAGACTCACTAAGGGACTCCCTTCTAGCACTTTCTCGGGGGGCGGTCTCTCGAAGAGACGGGGGCTCCCAGGGCAGGAGCTGCACCGTTGGCCTTTGCTCAGGCCCTGGTCCAGGCCTTAGCACTCAGTGGGGGCCCCCCAAAGGCCCTGGGGGGCTGGGAGGAAGCAGGACAGCAGCTTGGACAGAGTTCACCCAGGCTCTGCCCTCTGCCCTCTGCCCCCTGCCCTCAGGCTCAGGGAGTGCAGCTTCAGACCAGAGCACGTGCCCAGACTGGCCGCTGGCCTGAGCCAGGCCTGGCACCTGACGGAGCTCACGTGAGTTACGGGCCAGCCCGTGGGGGCAGCTGAGGGGCGGGGCTCCCTCCTAGGTCCACCATCTAACCTACCTCTGTCCCAGGCTGAGCCGGTGCTGCCTGGGCCTGCAACCCCTGACCCTGCTCCTGCGTCTGCTGAGGCGGCCGGAGGGGCTGCTCCGGCTCAGGTAGCGTCTTCCTCTGTACCCCTGGGGGAGGGGGCGGGGGGCGTGAATGAGGGCAGGGCGGGCACTGGGGTATGGGTCCCCCCGGATCATGCCCTGGCCATTTCCTGCACCCGGAACTCTGCCACTTGGACACAGACCTGACCTGCCCACTGGTCCCAGAGACCCCCTCAGGCACACAGAGAGCCTGCCTTCCCCAGGGCGGGGTCTAGGCTTGGGGCCTTCAGAAAAAAATAAAAAAAGATGCTCGCGGCCAGTTAGCTCAGTGGTTAGAGCGTTAGTCCTTGGGCCAAAGGGTCTCAGGTTTGATTCCCGGCCGAGAGCATGTACCTCAGCTGCAAGCTTGATCCCTGGCCTGGTTGGAGTGTGAATGGCAGGCAACCAATAAACGTGTCTCTCTCACATCGATATTTCTGTCTCTCTCTCTCTATACCCCCTCCTCTTTCTCCTCCACTTTCTCTAAAAAAATAATAATAATAATTTGGAAAAATTATCCTTGGGTGAGGATTAACCAAAAAAAAACACAAAAAACCTCCAAATGGCATCCAGTTGAGGTCAGAAATAACATCCAACAAATAGCGTGTTCGTATGTCCACTCCTGTCATTTTAAAACCTTCAGAAAGAGACAGAAGACACCAAAAAGGAGAATCATTTTGAAAACTCATATCCCATCACCTAGATTCATATTTTTCCAAATTTGCTTCATTTTTTATTTCCGCCGAAGTGTTTTATATATATCTATATAGATATATAGAGATATATAGATAGATAGATAGATAGATAGATATAGATAGATATATAGATAGCTATAGATAAATAGATATAGGTATATATAGATAGATATAGATAGATAGATATAGATAGATATATATACCTATATATCTACATATCTATATCTATATATTATTCATTTCAGAAAGGAAGGGAGAAGGAGAGAGAGAAACACCAGTGATGAGAGAGAATCATTGAAATATTGAAAACTAAAGAAGAAATAAAATAAAAACATCACGAGAATGCCACCATCTAAATGAATACCATTAACATTTAATATGGTTTCCTCATCGCTCTCTCTCTCTCTCTCTCTCTCTCCATACGTATTTTTCCTTTCCCCAAATAGAAAACTGCAATCTTGTTTTAGACACTGTTTTGTTTCCTTCTCTTTGCGATGTAACATTATGTGGACCTTTAGTTTAATCTAAAAATATTATTTAAAAATAACATTTTTTGTTTGCATCGTTGCAATAACAGCTGGGATGAGAATGGCCATTTCCTGTGCTATGCTTCTGCCTGGTTGTATAATGTTATAGTTTTGAAATAAGCAAAATCCCTCAAAGCCTCTAGGACTCCCTTGGCACTCCCCCTCCCCCCTCCCCCCTTCCCCCTACCCCTGCTTACCCAGGGGACCTTTGTCTGTGTCCGCTTCTGCGACAGGGTGGAGGAGCCGTGGATGGGCAGAGCTGGGGTGCTCACCCTGCTACAAGTCTGCGCCCAGGCCTCGGGCAACGTCACCGAGATCAGGTGAGTCCAGGGAGGAGGCCCCCTCTGAATTCTTCATCGTCCCATGGCTATTGGGACCTTCCCTCACCTAGATGTTAGTCTCTTGTCCTGTGGGGTGACAGCCATGTCACTAGTGAGTTCTCTGGGTCCCCACGGTGGCAGGAGCTCCAGGGGCACCTGTGGGGGGCTGCACCCTTGTTGGGACCGGCACACAAGTCAAGCCGCAGTGCCAGGAAGGGGAAGGCAGCCCCAGATCCAGACAAGGGCCTGTTGGAGTGGGGAACCTCGGAGAGAAGGTGGGGAGGGTGGGTGGGTGGGAGGTAATCAACCAAAACCTTGTGTGGACACAGACAATAGGGTGATGAAGGCCTAGGGTGGGGGGGGTGGGGAACGGGGGGGGGGCTGGAAAGGGTCAATGGGGGGAAAGGGGACATATGTAATACTGTCTACGATAAAGAATTATTTTAAAAAAAGGCAAAGGGCTGTTGGCTCTCGGTGACACGGCTGGGAGGCCACACGCGTAGCCGAGAAGTGGCCCCTGGGTTACAGTAACACATCGCGGCGCTGTGACCAGGCGTGGCAGGACGATGTGGAGTCGCCAAGAGCAAGGGCTTTGGGGGCCCACTGACCTGTGTCCGGGTCCCCACCGGGTCCGGGGGCTCCGAGCCGGGGGGCTGAGCAGCCTGGATCCCGGCTCGGCCAACACGGGAAAGGTGCCGCGGCCTCACGCTGGTCCCTCCTCCCCCGCAGCATCTCTGAGAGCCAGCAGCAGCTCTGCCTCCAGCTGAAATTTCCCCGTCAGGAGAACCCAGAGGCCGTGGCCCGCAGGTGGGACCCAGAACCAGGGAGCGGCTGGGGATGGGTTGGGGTCTGTGCTTCTGACCAGTGTTTCTCGTGCCTCTGCTTGGATGCCCAAAGTGTCTCCGTGGCCCAGGAAGTCTGCTTGAATCTGCCTCTCCATGCTGTCCATCCGGCCCCGAACCCCAGCCTCAGCTCCAGGCCTCCCTTCCAGCTCTTAGTTCCCCAAGGACCACCCTGTTCCCTTTGACCTCAGGGCCTTTGCATAGGCGGTTCCCCCTCCTAGATGTCCTCTTCTCTCTTCCCCTCTTCCTCCTCCTTCATTTGGCTAACTCCCTCTTGTCCTTCAGGTCTCAGCTTAAATGCCACCACCTCAGGAAGGCCCCTCTCGACCCCCAGACTTCGTCAAGTCCCCCCGTTATCCTCTCTTTTGGAAATTAAGTGTCATCCTTATGGATGAATGCAGCCTTGCAGTGTACAGACCAGAGCTGGACCCCAGCCCCAGCTCCCCTCCCCGGCTAGGTCCCCGGTGCCGTGAACAGCCTGCACAGCTGTGCCAGCTCCCCTCTGAACCCCTCCTTCCCATAATTGAATAGCAAATGGTGGGACTTGATTTGATTGGCATTTATACTCCCCCTCAAGGGAAGGTCCTTGCCAGTGGGGGGCTGAGTCCCTCATACTGATCCAGGTGTTCAGAAATGGCTGCCTCCCTCCAGGTTGGCTCGCTGTGACCTCGAGACCCACCACAGCCTTCTTGCCGGGCAGCTGATGGAGACGTGCACCTGGCTGCGGCAGCTCAGGTCAGCGCCCCGAAACTGTCTGGGCCCCAGTGTCCACTCCGGGCCACGTGTGAGAGGCTGGCCGGGCCCGGATGGGGATGGGCAGAGCCTGGGGTGGTGCCAGACCCTGGCATTCCTGCTTCCTGTGCGGGAGAGAATCTCACTTGGCCGGTGGGGGGCAGCCCTAGGGTGACATGGGGGGGGGGGCTGCCCCACTGGGAGCTCTTGGCGGGCTTTTCCCCTTTCTGGGCCTCCCCGTCTCCATATGACGGATGATCCCTGAGGTCGTCCAGCCTGACATGCCTTGGACTATGCTTGGCCCTTCAGCTTGTCCCAGGTGACCCTCTGCCACGCCAGCTGCCAGCTGCTGCAGAGCTCCCTGCTGCCCCTCTCGGAGCTGAAGACCTTCCGGTAAGCGGACAGGCCGGTCCCCAGGCTGCAGCTCTGCCCACCCCGCACTCCCCACGCCTGAGCTCAGGGGGACCCGGTCCAGATCCCGGGGCAGGGACCCAGCTCAGCCCTGGAGCTGACGCCAGGGTGTGGCTGATGTCAGAGTGTTCACAGACGTGGTCACGGGCGAGAAAGGAATCGCCCTTCCCACACCCTTTATGACAGTGGTTCTCAACCTTCCTAATGCCGCGCCCCTTTCATACAGTTCCTCATCTTGTGGTGACCCCCAACCATCAAATTATTTTCGTTGCTACTTCATCACTGTGATGTTGCTACTGTTATGAACCGTCATGTAAATATCTGATATGCAGGATGTATTTTCATGGTGACAAATTGAACATAATTAACGCATAGTGATTCATCACAAAAACAGTATGTAATTATATATGTGTTTTTCGATGGTCTTAGGCGACCCCTGTGAAAGGGTCGTTCGACCCCCAAAGGGGTCGCGACCCACAGGTTGAGAACCGCTGCTTTATGACTTGGAAATCATTGCAATCTAAGCGCAAAGCTGTAAGAAGACGGAGAACTTCCATGTACCATTTTCCCAAATTCATCCTTCGTCAGGATTCTTCTCACATTGGCTCTCGTCTTTCCTCCCTCTTCCCTCACCCCTCCCCTCGTTCCTTCCCCTCTCCCTCTTTCTCCCCTTTTCAAACATTTCAAAAGGAGTTGCATAAGCATGCTCCTTCCTCCCTTAACATTTCAGTGAATTTCCTAAGAGGACAGTGTTTCCCAGGATCCAGAAAAAGCATGAAATCTCACACTAACATGCTTCTATTATCTAAACTATATAGTTCATATTCCAGTTTTGCCCATTGTCCCGATAATGATGTTTATTGCATCCCCCCCCACCCCGCCCCGCCCTCAGTCCTGGACCACACACGGCCGTGAGTTGCCATCTCCCCTTGGTCTCCTTCATGCGGAGCAGGTCCCCGGCCCTTGGGTCTTCCATGATATGGTCATGACGGTCGCACGCCGGTTACTCTGTCCGCCGCCCGCAGCCCGGCTTGTCCGACGTCCCCTCGGGCTGAGACACAGGCTCTGCGTGCTGGGCTGGAGCATCACAGAGGCTCCGTGTGTCCTCAGCTCGTCACATCTGCACGTCCGTGACGCCTGTTCGTCCCCTGACTGGTGACGTGAACCGTGAGCACCTGGTTTAGGTGGCATCCGCCAGGTGTCTTCAGTCCCACAGCTCCTATTTGTTTTCTCTTTCTCATCAGCAAGCGCCTTTGACGGAGCTGCTTTAAGTTCCTGTAAACTTCCTGTCCTGCCTCACACTTTCACCCACGGAGTTTTGGCATCCGTTGGCAATTCTTGCCTGAACCAAATAACCAGTATGATGGTTGCAAAATGAGACTTTCCTAACTTTCAATTCTGTGTTAATCCCACTGTTTGCATCCCAGAGAAGGTCTCCTTTGCCAATATGTCTTTTTTTTTTTAATAAGTTTGGGGTTTTTTTTATTGATTTCAGAGAAGAAGAGAGGGAGAGAAACAGCAATGATGAGAACCATTCATCAGCTGCCTCCTGCACGCCCCCTACTGGGGATCAAGCCCACCCCCCGGGCATGCGCCCTGATGGGAATCAAACCGTGACCTCCTGGTTCGTAGGTCGGCACTCAACCACTGAGCCACACTGGCTGGGGCGCCAATGAGTCTTTAACGCCGCTCCATACTTGCTTCTTTTGTTTGTTGTTGTTTAAATAAAGGCGCAGAGCCCATGGACATGGGCAGTCACTAGCTAGATTGACAGTGACGCCCACTTATGGCGTAAGTTGTGGAGCTGCCATCTGAATGATGATGGTTTAGGAAAACAACTAGTCCTGCCTCCAAGCAATGTCTCAACTTGCTGATTCAGGGGGAGAGATTTATGAAGGAAAGGAGGACCCCCTCCCCCTGCCCCCCCCCCACTTCCTTGCCCTCCGCCATCAGCATTCAGAGCCCCCAAGACCCAGAGCTCCTGCCTGACATGCTGCCCTCTGACCCCCACCAGGCTGGCCTCCAGCTGCGTGAGCTCCGGGGGCCTGGCCCCCCTGGCGTCTGGTCTGAGCCGCTGTCGCCACCTCGAGGAGCTGGAGTGAGTCTCGGGGAGGAGGGGCCTGGGAAGGGCTGGCCCCGCTGAGGGCCAGGGGTGGAGAGGACAGGGAGGCGGGGCTTTGGGGAGCTGGGGAGTGGACATCAAGGGATCAAGTTCTCCCTGATGAAGCCCAGCCCCTCTGGGTGTGGCCTGGGGAAGGCTGGGCGCTGTGTTCTTGGTCCCAACTCCACCCCTCCTTCAGAGTGTCCTGGGCACAATGCTGCACCTCTCCAGGCGTGCATGCCTCACCTGTAACCCGGTCATAACCCTCCTCTGCCCAGGCGGCTGTGGATGAACAGAAAAGACCACTGTCTGTGTGGCGGGGGTGGGGGGGGGCTGTCCCTGGCCTCCTCTTTTGCAGCCCTCACTCAGGGCATCATTTCTTAGCCCGGTCAGTTGTGACGGCCATGCCCCCTCCTCAAGGACCCCGGAGCCTGACTGTTGGAGCCAGGAATGCCCCCAGGGAGCCTGGACGGGAGGGGTGGGCTAGGATGGGCTCCTGCGGGCACTGAGGGGTCCGGGGCTGGGCAGGCTTGTCTAACCCTCCCCTCGCGCCTGCCCCCCCCCCCCACAGCTTGTCTAACAATCAACTTGGCGAGGAGGCCTCCACGGTGCTGGTGGGGGCCCTTGAAGACAAGAGCTGGCTGAGGAGGCTCGAGTAAGTGCTGAGGTTCATGCCGGGAAGGGCTGTTGGGGGCAGGCCTAGCCGCCCTGGCAGCTTTTGTGACCACGAACTGTCCGATCCCCGAATGGCCCGGTGAGCTGGGCGCCCTCCTCTTTACTCCCTGACCTGGCTCTGAGGCCTGTCACACGCTCGCTCACTCCGACCCACCCGAGCCAGAGACGCACGGGCTCACGTCTCAGGATATTACAAGGCAGCTGGCTTCAGGCTTGGCTGGATCCAGGTTCTATGTTTGTTCCCACCACCCCACCCCCGCCTTTCTCTCTGGCTCTCTCCCTCCCCACCTTTTTTGTTTGTTTGTTTAAATCCTCACCCGAGGATATTTTTTCCCATTGGTTTTTGTTTTTTAGAGAGAGTGGGAGGGAGAGAGAGAGAGAGAGAGAGACAGAGAGAAACATTGATGAGAGAGAGAGACACATGGATTGGTTGCCTCCCACATGAAACCCAGGCGTCTGCCCTTCCGTCCGCAGGCCAACGCTCTAACCACGGAGCTAACTGGCCCGGGCTCTCTCCCTCTCAATTTCGTTCTCAGGCAGGCTGTTTCTGCAGCTACAACTACGGGTACTTCCTCCCAGCACCCACCCCAAAGGCCTTTGGTTGACGCTCACTGGACCAGGGCGGGTCACATGGCCATTCCTACACCCATCACTGTGGCTCTGAGCACGCCGTATTTTGATTGGCTCGATCTGGGTCACGGGCCCACCCAATGCCCTGAACTTCGTGGGGGGGTGGTATTTCAGGGTGCTGTTCACAGAGCAAAGGGAAACAGAATCTGGGCAGGAAAATCAATCCACAGATGTCCACTGCCGTTTGCCTACCGCCTTTTTTTAGGTTCTGGCAACTTTTATAATTTGGCATTTATAGCCCAGAAGTGGCCTAGAAGTTACAGTTTTGAAATAAGCAAAATTCTTAGAAACACCAGAAACAGCCTCGGTCTGAAGGCGAGGCCCCATCTCACACAGTCTTAATAACATCTAGATGGAGCATTGAACAGGGGATCTCCTGCTTTTAATCTCTGAGTTCTTCCCATGACCAAACACACACGCTCGTTCTAACGTTCGTCATGGTAGAAATATGCAGCGGCGGACATGCGATCCCTGAGGGCGACGTTCCAGGGAAAACGGCTCTGAAAGGACAGTTGGTAACCTTTGCTCCAGATCACTGACCTGTGTTTTGGATACAGTGCAGAAGTGGCCTTCTGACTCATTGCTTCTTCACAATGAAATTCCCCCCTTTGCCCCCTTTGGCCCAGGGATGGGGGTGGTATTAGGGCGACTTTGACCAGAAGGCTCACGTGTTTCCCACTGAACTGTCCCCCTCCGTGTGCCTGCCCCTCTGCTCAGCCTCCCTGCCTCTGGGAGCCTTTGTTTGGAGGGTTGGAGGCCAGTGAGGTCATTCATGGGCTCATGTATGCATCTGACAAATATGGACTCACCTGGGCACCTGGGCCAGGACCCGGAACTAGAGGTGCTGCAGGGAACAGAGCAGACCTGTGGCCCTTTCTCTTCTCTCTCTCTCTCTCTTTTTTTTTTTTTTTTAAATATGTTTTTATTGATTTTAGAGCAGTGGTTCTCAACCTTCTGGCCCTTTAAATACAGTTCCTCATGTTGTGACCCAACCATAACATTATTTTCGTTGCTACTTCATAACTGTAATGTTGCTACTGTGATGAATCGTCATGTAAATATCTGATATGCAGGATGGTCTTAGGCGACCCCTGTGAAATGGTCGTTCGACCGCCAAAGGGGTCGCGACCCACAGGTTGAGAACCTCTGTTTTAGAGAGAGAGGAAGGGAGAAGGAGAGACAGAGAGAGAAACATCCATGTGAGAGAAACATTGATTAGTGGCCTCCTGCACGCCCCCTACTGGGGATGGAGCCAGCACCCCGGGCATGTGCCCTGACCGGGAATTGAACCAGCGACCTTTCGGTGCACAGGACTGTGCTCAACCACTGAGCCACACCAGCCAGGATGGCCCTGAGCCTGGATATGTGGTCGCTCTGGTTACTGATCAGTAGTCCGGGTCCCGTGTGGTTCAGAAATGGAGCTGCTGCTGGGATGGCTGTCATGATTCGTGCCAGGAACCGGCGTTCGGCTTCCCCAGGGCAGTTTTGTTGTGTGCGATACTTTGGCACCGTGTGGAGGTGGCTGTCTGGGCAGCTGGCATTGCCAAGCACTGAGGCCTCAGGCAGCTGGACTGACTGGCCTCAATCTGCACGTGGGGCCCAACCCCAGCAATGCCAAGGCCTCCTCTGGCTCCTCCCCTCCAGCCTCAGCCACTTCCCCCTGGACGACTCCACCCTGGCTGTACTCGTGCAAGGACTGAGCCACATGCCCCGCCTGCAGAGCCTCTGGTGAGTGTCCCAGCGGCCCCATGGGCGTGAGTGGGAGGATTTGATCTCCAACTCCACAGGGACCACCGGCCCAGGACGCACTGAGCCCCTGTCCTTGGGACATTCCGGCATCCTGCCAGCTGGTGCCACTGCCCTTGCCTTTCAATGCCACCAGCTCCCTCCCGGCTACAAAGTGGCCTGAGCGGTCGGGGCCAAGTCCCAGAACAACCAGCCCTCCATGTGCACAAACTCATCCTGCATCTGGTTCCCTGGGTCCGGTGCACCTAGATCAGCGGTTCTCAACCTGTGGGTCGCGACCCCTTTGGCGGGTGCTGCCTGTTAAGAACTCCTGCAGCATACATGTTGAAAATCTCTGGCCCACCCTAGCCGGTTTGGCTCAGTGGATACAGCGTCGGCCTGCGGACTGAAGGGTCCCAGGTTCGATTCCGGTCAAGGGCATATACCTTGGTTGTGGGCACATCCCCAGTAGGGAGTGTGCAGGAGGCAGCTGATTGAGGTTTCTCTCTTTGATGTTTCTAATTCTCTATCCCTCTTCCTTCCTCTCTGTAAAAAAATCAATAAAATATATTTTTTAAAAAAAGAAAATCTCTGGCCTAGACTCAGATCTGGTGACCTTGACAGTCTCCCCTGCAGCCCTGGCCACTTTGATAAACAAATATCACGCGCTCTTTCCATGTGATATTTCAAAATACACAACATGATGACGAAAAACAAAACCAAGCCCTGGCTGGTTTGGCTCAGTGGACAGAGCGTCGGCCTGCAGACTGAAGGGTCCCAGGTTTGATTCCAATCACGGGCACATACCCAGCTTGCGGGCTTGATCCCCGGGAGAGGGCATGCAGGAGGCAGCCAATCAGTAATTCTCTCTCATCATTGATGTTTCTATCTCTCTCTCTTTCCCTCTCCCTTTCTCTCTGAAATCAATAGAATTATATTTTAAACACACACACACACACACACACCCAAGCATGACACCAGGCATTGCTGTGTTCTTATCCCAGTCCACGCCCCCCCACCCCTCACCCCCCAGCACTGCAGAGCGCTAGGAAATGAGGTCAGAGGGTTTGGGGAGCAGAGCATGTGGGAGCAGGCCATTTCCCCCATAATTTAAGGGAAGGCAGACGGCGAATTTTCATTTGCAAAAGAAAACAACCCTCAGACAAATAGCTAGTGTGGGGCTCAGTTTGCATGGGCTGCGTTGTATTTTTCCCACTCCCAGAGGCAGGGCTCGGCAGGGCTCAGAAAAGACACGAGCCGGGTTTGAGGATAAGCCACCCTTTGCACGGATTAGCAGAAGATGCCTGGGGAACTGTTTGCCTGAGTGTGGAACCCACATGAACTTGGCACTTGGTGCGGCTGGCTGGAGATCCCTGATGTGGGGCTGAGGCCAAGTCGGCTCAGACCAGGACACGTGGCCTCCGCCACCAGGCCCGCAGTCCTGGGCTGGCATTTCTGCCTGGACTGGCATTTCCGCCTGGGCTGGCATTTCCGCCTGGCCTGGGGGGCTTGAAACCAGCCCCGGCTCCTCCCCGGGCCTCTGTTTTCTCCCCCGGACACTGGGTACCGTCATGCCCACCCGGCCCAGCCTTCCTCCCAAAGCCGGATGGCTGGCCTGTGAGTCCCTAGACGTGTAACGGCTTCACAAGCTGTAGAGTCCGTAGCACAGCCCCTGCCGAGGCCTTCGCTCCTGACGATGGCCTCCTGGCCTGTTCCCTGCTTCCCCAGCCTGAGTGGGGACGACATTGGTGACGTCGGCTGCTCCCGCCTTGCCAAGGCCCTCGAAGCCGCCACCAGCTTGGAGGAGCTGGGGTGAGTTGCCTGTCCCCGCCCCAGCCCCAGAACACGTTGGCGGGGGGAGATGACAAAAGCAAGAGGCCCCTTGAAGACACTCCTCACGTATTGGTGACACTCGTCGCCCTCGCCCCCTCCTGCGCGGCGTAACCCCAGCCGTAGGGCCCGGGAAACCCAATGGTTAGGATGTGAGCGTGTTGATGGCAGCAGGAGGCAGCGAGGGCAGACATCAGGCAGGACGTCGTAAACACAGGATCCGAGCTTGGAGTCGTCACCCAACATAGTGGGAGGGCCTTTATCAGTGAGCCGAGGCCTTTCTCCAGACTTTAGCCTCCTCCTGGTCTGGGATGGGGATGGGGATGGGAACCTACCAGCTGGGGGGCAGGCGGATGCTTCCGGTTCTGCTGTTTTCTCTCCAAGCTTGAGCCACAACCGGATTGGAGACGCGGGTGCCCAGCACTTGGCTGCCGTCCTGCCCGGGCTGCCTGAGCTCCGGAGGGTAGAGTGAGTGGCCGCCCTCCCCACAGGGGCCCTCGGGGGCCGCCCCATGGTCTGAGGAGACCCTGGCTTCTGCCTCAGGCTGAGCTTCAGCCTCAGTGCCCAGTGGTGCCGAGTTACTGCCCGGCCTTGCTCACTTTGGGACCTCGAGCTGCCCAGCCCCTGCCCCTCTCTGGGCCTTTCTGCCCCACCGGGCTGGGAGGGTGTGCCGTGGGGATGCTGTCTCTTAGGGCCCCAGGAGATGGGGGGGTGGAGGAAAGGGGGGGTCTGAGGATCTGATGTCTGCCCCCCTCCCTCCACAGCCTCTCAGCGAATGGCATCTGCTCGGCTGGGGGAGTGCGGTTGGTGGAGTCCCTCGCCCTTTGCAAGCACCTGGAGGAGCTGATGTGAGTGTGTGCCCCGGGGGACTGGCCTCCGCCCTCTGTGTCCCCAAGGCCCACCTGGCCCTCATCTCCCCCGGGAGGTACAAGGCCGGGCTCTGAGGCAGCCAGCCAGGTGCTCAGCCTCATCCCTTGTCTTCCTCCAGGCTCGGCTGCAATGCCCTGGGGGACCCCACAGCCCTGGGGCTGGCCCGGGCGCTGCCCCCGCGCCTGAGAGTCCTGCAGTGAGTGTCCCCGCCTGTGGTGTGTGCCGGGCTAGTGGGCGGGGCTCCTCCATGGGCGCTTGGGGGTCAGGGTCCTCGTCCCTTGAGCTGCCCTGCCTTTGGGCAAACTGGCATGTACTGGGCTGGCTGCCCGCTCTCCCGCCTGTTCCTCCCCCGCCTCTGGAGTCTGGGGAGCCTAGTCCAGGCTCGGCCACCGCCCCTGTGTGCCCATGGCCGGGCCCTGCCCCTCTGAGTCTGTTCCCTCATCTGCAAAAGAGTTACAAGGCTCCTGAGCGCGTCTCTGAGGGTGAGCCAGGACGTGTCAGCAGAGGGCCGTGCGGGAGAAGAGCGCCCAGCCGCACGGCCCAGCACTCTAGTGTGTGTCCACGGTCTCACGGAGCCTCGCAGCGGCCCTGTGGGGCTGGGGCTTTCTTTGCTACATTTCCAGGCAGCAGAACTGCAAGCAGGAGAGGGGTGGAGAGCTCACCTTCGTAACACATGGAGCCAGGCCTTGAACTTGGGATCTCGGACTCCAAAGCCAGGGTCCCTGATACGTCCTGGGTCCTGTGTGGCTGGGGATGGCTGTTACCCAGAGACCGTCTGAGGCCTGGCGGCATAGCCTGAGACAAGGCTGTGAGTGGGGATCCAGCCCCCCAGCCCCCACATGGTTCCCCAAGACTCCCCTTCCCCCTCCCCTTTCCCCAGCCTGCGGTCCAGCCGTCTGGGCCCAGAGGGGGCGCTGAGCCTGGGCCGGGCCCTGGACGGATGCCCGCATTTGGAAGAGATCAGGTGAGTGGGCGCCGTGGAGCCTGGGCACGGGGACGGGAGGGGGCGTCGGGGGCTCCTCTCACAGTGTCTCTGCCCCTCAGCTTGGCAGAGAACACCCTGGCCGGACAGGTCCCCCACTTCCGTCGGGGGCTCCCGCGGCTGAGGCAGATAGAGTAAGTAGCCCCCTGACTCCCTGGAGCTGGGCGGGAGGGTGGGGGCAGCCCTCTCTGACACCTGGGGAGGCCTTTTTTTTTGTTTAATGTTTTTATTGATTTGAGAGAGAGAGGAAGGGAGAGGGAGAGAGAGAGAGCGAGAGAGACATCGATGAGAGAGACAACGTTCTGCTGCCTCCTGCACGCCCCGTCCTGGGGATCGAGCCTGCAACCCGGGCATGTGCCCTGACTGGGAATCGAGCTGGTGACCCCTTGGCTCATGGGTCGATGCTCAACCACTGAGCCACACCAGCCGGGCGGGAAAGCCTTTGAAGCGACAGAGGCCTCAGGTCCGGGGGAGCCTGGGACCAAAGGGGGCACTTTTCTAAGACTCCCCCGTGCCCCGGCCCCTGGCTACTCCGCTCCCTCCTGCTCCGGGCACAGCAGGGGGAAGGGGCTGGGGAGCTGCCCGACTCAGACACTTCCATCCTGTCCCGCTCTTTCCCCAGCCTGGTTTCCTGTGAGATCGATGACCAGGCTGCCAAGCTCCTCGCTGCCAGCTTCATGCTCTGCCCGGCCCTGGAAGAAATCCTGTGAGTGTGGGCACCGGGGCGTGGCCCTGGCCTGCTGGGCCAGGGAACTGCTCCCTTCCCCCCAGAGCCCTCCGGCGGCTAAGTGGGAAGGTCATTCTCACTCAGTTCTCCTCTGGAGGCAGTTTTCACACTTGAGCTGCGAGTGGCACAGGTGGGCACTGTGTCCACGGCCTCGCGTGCCTGTGGCCCTGCCTGTGAGTGGCGGGAGGGGAGGTGGACCAGCCGGTCCCTAGAGGCTCTTTGCCCCGATCTTCCCTTTGGGAGGTGCCTTGCCTGGCTTACGGGACCTTGATTTATAAACCACCTGTTGGTAGTGAAGAGGAGCGGAAGCCGGCAGGCCCCCCACCTGCCCACCGGCCTTGCCCCCACCCCCACCCCCTTGGCAATTAGAGGCGTTCAAACCTTGCCTGCTGGCATGGCTCAGTGGTAGAGCGTCGACCTATGAACCAGGAGGTCACGGTTTGATTCCTGGTCAGGCCACATGCCTGGGTTTCGGGCTCAATCCCCAGTGTGGGGTGTGCAGGAGGCAGCTGATCAGTGATTCTCTCATCATTGATGTTTCTATCTTCCTCTCCCCCTCCCTCTCCCTTCCTCTCTGAAATCAATTATAAATGTGTGTGTGTGTGTGTGTGTGTGTGTGTGTGTGTGTGTGTGTGTAGAAAAATAGGCAACAGATAATAACACAAGAGGTGCATGGATGTGACAAAAGCCATGATGGAGCACACGCATGCTGGGAGTTTGGACCGTTACAAACCAAGTGTCCTGGACTCTGGGGACAGCCAGGTCCAGAGCTGCCTGGGTTCTGAAGGATGACCAGCCTGGGAACGGGTTTGGGGGGAGGAGCCACCTGTGCCCTGAGGAGTCTTCCGGGAGGGCACACGGCGCCCATCAGGGACTCTGGAGCCTGTCGGCCCAGCCCTCCCCTCCCTGCTCTCCTGACGCCGGCCGGGCCCCTGTCCGCAGGTTGTCCTGGAACCTGCTTGGGGACGAGGCGGCTGCCGAGCTGGCCCAGGTCCTGCCTCGGATGCAGCGGCTGAAGAGTGTGGAGTAAGAGGGGCCCATCCTGGGAAGCCGGGGGGCGGGCGGGCCAGAGGGGGCCATGGATCAGGCCTCTGCCTCCAGGAAGCCCTCCTTCCTAGCCCTAGCCTAACCCTAACCCCTAGACCAGTGATGGCGAACCTATGACACGCGTGTCAGAGGTGACACGCACACTCATTTTTTTGGTTGATTTTTCTTTGTTAAATGGCATTTAAAAATATAAAATAAATATCAAAAATATAAGTCTTTGTTTTACTATGGTTGCAAAGATCAAAAAATTTCTATATGTGACACGGCACCAGAGTTAAGTTAGGGTTTTTCAAAACGCTGACACGCCGAGCTCTAAAGGTTCGCCATCACTGTGCTAGACCCTAAGCCCTAATCCCTTAACCCTTAAACCTTACCCTCACCCTCACCTTTGACCCCTGACCATCACCACCTGACCTTTAGACTTTGACCCTTGGCCTTTGACCCCTGACCCTTGACTCTAACACTTGACAGCCCTAACCTTAGACCCTAGTCCCTTGATGCTAGACCTTGACCCCTGACCCCTGACCTTTGCCCCCCATCCATTGATCTTTGACCTTGACCCCCTGAATTTTGACCGGTGACCCTGACATTTGACCTGTGATCCATGGCCTTTGACTCATGACCTTTGACACCTGACCTTTGACCATAACCCTCAACAGCCCTAACAACCATAACCTTAACCCTAGTCCCTTGACCTAGATCCTTAACCATTGACCCTGGACCCCTGACCTTTGACTCTTGACCCCTCATCTTTGACCATTGACCTTTGACCCTTGACCGTCTGTCTCTCCCCTTCCTCTGCTGCGCCTCGGGAAGTCTGGAGAAGAATCGGATCACAGCGGACGGAGCCTGGCTCCTGGCTGAAGGGCTGGCGCGGGGCTCTGGCATCCAAGTCATCCGGTAACGGGCGTGCTGGGGCCAGGACGGTGGCGGGAGGCCTCACCGACCCTCCAGTGTAAGGGGACCCGGCTGGGGATGGTCAGGGAGGCTTGGCCACTCCACCAGGAAGCTGGCCGCAAGTAACCGTCAGGTTCCATCTCTGCCGTCCCCACTTGTGCGACTGCATCAGTGATTCGACCTCCCCCGGCCTCCCCCCCCACCCCCCCCCACCCCCCGTCTATACGCTGGGGCTATGACCGCATTCGCCGCGGAGCTGCCGGGGGCCGGATGGTGGATAAGGCACTGAGCACAGCTCTGGCTCATGGCCAGCACTCGCTGTGGGGGCTTAAACCAGAGGCACCGCGCCCGGGTGTGTAGGCTGTGCCCTGCGCAGGGGGCCTCGCCTCTCAGGCACCATGCACCCCGCGGGCACGCTAGACGGCTGGCAGACAACAGTGAGGCGTTCTGTCCTACGAAACCTCTAGGTCGTGAGCATTTCAGACGATGCAGGTAAAGTGCCTTTAGGAAGGGAGCTTGAACCTAGCCAGTCGGGCTCCGTGGACAGAGCCTCAGCCTGAGGGCTGAAGGGTCCCAGGTTCCATTCCGGTCCAGGGCACGCACCTGGGTTGCAAGATTGACCCCTGGCCCTGGTCAGGGCACGTGCGGGAGGCAACCAGCCGATGTGTCTCTCTCCTGTACATGTGTACATGTTCCTCCCTCGGTCTCTCCCCCTCCCTTCCCTTCTCTAAAAGCCAATGGAAAGATGCCCTCGGGTGAGGATTAACAACAGAAAGGGGAGCTTTCCCTTGCTCGGCGGGTGTCACATGAGCCGGGATCACGGAGTGGAAGTCGGGGTGGGGGTGGCGAGCGCCTTCTCCCTGGGGCCTGCGGGTCTAACACCTGCCTCTGCCGGGCGTCTCTGGACACAGCTCCCCCTGCGGCCTCGCTCTCCCGTCGGCGGGTGGGGCGGAGGGCAGAGAGGAGAGGACGGGGCTGAGTGCCCGTGTCTGTGTCCCGCAGGCTCTGGAACAACCACGTCCCCCCAGACGCGGCCCAGCGTCTGCAGAGCCAGGAGCCCCGGCTGGACTTTGCCTTCTTCCCCAACGAGCAGCAGGCCCCTCGGGGGACTTGATGGCCCCTCACACCCTGTGGATCCAGCCCAGTGATGCCAACGTGCGCCCGCCCGGACGGAGGCTCAGGAAGAGCCTCAGCGGGCGCCCCGGTCCCTGCCCCAGGAGGGCGGGCCACGCGTGTCCTGCTACAGTCTTCAGGGAGGCCTTTGTGAGAAGCAGGGGCCTCGCGTGGCCAACCGACCACCTTGCATCACACGTGACATGCATGACCGGGAGGGACGTGTGGCCTAATGAGGGTGTCGTGATGTGATGCATGACACAGGAGGTCACACGCGGCAGAGTTCCACGTGACATTGCATGGAACCTGCAGGGTGGCCTGTGGGTCAGTGGTCAGGGGTCCTAGCCCCACACATGATAGGACACATGATTGGTGGTTCGTCGAAGACACATGACCAATGTCCATGTCATAGGACACGTGGCTGGCCCGATGCCCGCAGGCTGGTCCAAGAGCTAATTTATTACTTTTACAAACCAGGTGTGTATTTATAGATTGCACTTCCAGAGCAGCTAAGCCACGGCCTGTCTTCCACTCGGGACTGGGGCGAGGGGCGTGTCTGGGCACTGACCGGCCCCGTGAACCAAGCCAGGATGAGCCTCAGTTCCCCCATCAGTAAACTGGTGACCCGTCCCCTTAAGTGCTGACCTGCGCGGACTGTGGGCCCAGGTCCAGGCGGAGCCAGCTTGACCTGTGGATGGAGGGGTCCCAGTGTCCGGTGTGAGGGACAAAGCCAGGTCTGAGCTAATGATGCAAGGCCGTGGGGTCCAGCCACTACCTCAGCGGGACCCGGTGGGCTCCCAGGGGCCGCATGTGCTACACAGCGTTCCTGTTACTCCCAAGAGGGCGCCAGGATGGCCCTGCTACCCTCGAAGCCACGTGTGACCAATAAATGTGATGGCTCCCCAGCCTCTAGTCTGAGTCGGTTGTGTCCCAGCGCCTCCCCGAAGTCAGAGTGGCTCAGCCCCTGCCCCGGGGCCCGGAGAGCAGAGTGGCCCACGGGGACGAGCCCTGGCCCGGGAGTCAGGGGTCAAGTCTGTGCTCTGTCTGCATGTGGTCATACGATCGTGGGCAAGTCGCCTCCTCTCGCCAGACCTCACCTGCCCCGCGAGGGTGTTAAAGAAGCTCCACGTGTCAGCAACCTTCTTTGTTTGGCTTGCATTCTATTTAAACTCTTTTCTGAATTCATTGCCAATATGTAGAGTCGGGAACTTGTATATCAAAATGCAGACTTTCAACTTGTCTTAGGGGCTAGTCCAGCATTCTCAGCAAAGGAGAGAGCGAGAGAGGAAAATTGGTTGCCTCCCGCACGTGCCCCAACAGGGGTGGGGGTGGGGTGATAGTGAAGTGATGGTGGAGGTCTAACCTGCAACTCAGGTATGTGCCCTGGACCGGGAATTGAACCCATGACCTTCTGGTGCGCAGGGCGGTGCTCTAACCACTGAGCACTCCTGCCAGGGCTGGTGTGCCCTTTAGATGTGGCACATATCCCCCCGTTCTCTGCCGTCCCATCCACTCTCCAATGATCCTCCCTCCCGTTCGCTGCTTGTCTGGTTCTTGTTAGAGCCTGGAAACTTCTGGCTTAGAGGGTTTCCACAGGCAGGTGGGTACATTAGAAACATGTCTTTGAAAGTCGGACGGGCATCGAATGGACTATGGTGTGACCCCGAAGCCGGGGCTATTTCTGTACAGAAGTTAGTAATAGTCCCTGACCCCCGGGACCTTGGGAGGGGTCAGGGAAGCAAGGTATGCAAAGTCCCTAGTATGAAGAGGTAGCTTACATGCTAGTCGCATCCCCCTTTTAGGGTTCAATAACATGTGAGAGGAATGAAATGATAGGGAACAGCACCCCCTCCCGGTCACCTGTGGATCTCAGAGGAGCCTTTCTCAAAAGCGGCAACGCATTGTGAAAAGCTGGCAGGGAAAGTGCAGTTACGGCTGAGCACCACTGGAGGGCAGGCTGGCCCAGGTTTCTGAGATCACTTCTTTCCCATTTAGACCCAGAAGGGAGTTGAATGCGGGGACTGCCCCCAGCCTGGTAGTGGCTCACCTGGAGGCTCAGCCCTGATCTTTGCCACCCTCCACATTGTCCTTGCCCCCCCGCTGAGTGTGAGGAGAAAGTCCTCTGGCCGAGTGCCAAACACCCACACCCTGTGCAGCGACACCCTAATGGGGTCAGGGTCAGGGCACACCAGGCACCAGGTGAGGGCACCAGCCTAGTCATGGGAAACGGGCTGGGCAGATCAAGATCCAAGAAGTTTACCTGGAAACTTTGAGCCCAAAATTCCATCTCCCCTTCCCGGGAAATGATGCCAAGGTGACCGTGGGCCCTCAGGGTGCACCTTCTGCCAAGGGAGTTGTGCTGCCTCCAGTGCTTGCCCGAGACCGGAGGGTGAGCCCCTCAAAGCCTGCCCATGCCGTGCCCAGCCGGCGTGGCTCAGTGGTTGAGCATGGACCTACGAACCAGGAGGTCACGGTTTGATTCCCAGTCAGGGCACATGCCCGGATTACGGGCTGCATCCCCAGTGTGGGGCGTGCCGGAGGCAGCCAATCAGTGACTCTCTCATCATCATTGATGTTTTTCTCCTCCCCCCCTCCCTTCCTCTCTGAAATCAATCAAAATCTTATTTATATATTTAATTTTATTTTTTATCTGTATTGTTGAAAGTATTACACAGGTCCTCCTCCCCCCCCCCCCCCCATTAATCGCCTCCAGCCCGCTCCCATTCCCCCCACCCAGGCAATGAAAAAATATATATTTTTAAAAAGCCTGCCGATGCCTTGACGGGAAGTCCTGGCTGAAGAGGGAACAGCACCAGCGGGAGCGCCAGGCCAGGGGAAAGGCACGGGCAGCACCCGGAGCTCAGGGGCAGCTCTTCACCTGTTGCTCATGCGTTTTACTTTCCCCTCTCCTTTCCCTTCCATCCCCGCCCAGGCTCTCAGCTCCGGGACCCTTTCAGCAGCCGCCCGGAGAAGTCCCAGTGTTGTCAGCCTCGGGCCGGCGGGCTCTCCCCTCGTCCATTTTATTAAGAACCTGCCTCTCTTGCCGCCTGCCTGCTTGGAGGGCTGGACTCTTTCTTTTCCTTTGTTGCTTAAAATATATCTTTATTGATTTCAGAGAGGAAGGGAGAGGGAGAGAGAGAGAGAGAAACATCAATGATGAGAGGGAATCCTTGATCGGCTGCCTCCTGCACGCCCCCTGCTGGGGATCCAGCATGTAACCCTGGCATGTGCCCTGACTGGGAATCGAACCGTGACCTCCTGGCTCATACCTTTGTGACTTTTCTCCCCTACTCCTCCCCCCGCCCCCAGCCCTCACCCCAGTTTTACCGAGATATAATCAACACACACCCTGTAAGTTTAGGGAACAACATGGTTGTGTTGTAGGCAGCAGGAAGGTGTCTGACCAGTGGGGTCAGACCAAACCTGGGTTCAGCAACCTGGGTACTTGGGCTCTGGCTAGGAGAGAATTCAAAGTCTAGACCCAACCTGTAAGAGAACATCTGTTGGGTAAGTTACAAGGTAGAAGAAGTAATTCCTGGAGGAAATGGGCTTGGCAAACAGGTTCCAGCGGTAAAGGAAGGGCCCTTGGAGCTTGGGGGCCAGGAAGCGAATGGTAAGGTGCCGAGGAGGGCGAGGGGAGGGGGAAGGGAAAGGAGGGAGGGAGAGGGAAGGGTGTGCTCCCTGGAGGGAGAACACATGGCTCCTCCATCCTAAGGGTCTTAAGGGCTGGGATTTTAGGGGCGGACCCAGGGGGAGGCCTCGATAGAACATTCAGCAGCTGGCCAGGTGGGCCCATTCAGGGCGGTGGTCTCCACTGATTGGTTGGCCGGCACCAGGGCAGCTGGGCCTGAGGTCAGCCCTGGCTGCTTTTGTTGTTTATCTGAGCCCGGAGCTGAAAACCAACTGAGGCCTAGATGTTATCTCCAGGAAGGAACGGTCAGGGGGTCCCAACCGAGATTGCAAGGTCAGAGATATGCAAGGGGAGGAAAGGACCCCGGGTGCGAGGTCCCCCTACATTTGTCCTTTGCTTTCTGCCCTACTGACCTCTGCGCCTGGCCCATCGTCCTGGCTCTGCTCATGTCTGTCTAACTGCCCACAGCATCCCCCCCGCAAGGATCCTGGCTCTGAAATCTCTCCGAGAAAAGGGGCATCGGGGTCTTTTGTAGCCGCTTCCTGCTGAAAGGGGGGGCATTTTATTTCAGAGCCAAGAGATCCTTGCTCTCTGTCGGAGGGACGGTGGGGCCTGGGCATGGAAGGGGGTGGCGGTGGCGTCTAGAGGTGGTCTTCCCTCGGTCCGAGTAGGCTTGCAACCTGGTAGAGACCAGCTGTGTTATAAATCTTAGTGTTACTGGGGAGTCGATTTACACTTTGGGGAGGAGATTCTCCTGCCCGAGGATTGATTGGCAGCACCAGGGCAGGGGTCGTTATTTGATGCAGCTGGTCCTAGGTCAGCCCTGGCTGGTTTGGTTGCTTACCTGGGACTGGAACTAAAAGACAACTGAGGCTTAGATGTTATCTCTGGGCCTTTCCATCTGGGTGACCTTCTGGACCTGGCCCATCGTCCTGGCTCTGCTCGCGTGTGTCTAACTGCCTATAGCGGTTTGACGTCCGTGCATTGTGCAATGATTCTCACAAGAAGTTTAGTTGACATGTTGTCGGCAGCGGGAGGCCTCAATGGAACATTCAGCAGTTTTCCAGGTGAGTCCTTTCAGGGTGGTGGCCTCTGCTGACTGACTGGCCAGCACCAGGGCCTGCGGTCAGCCCTGGCTGGTGTTGTTGCTTCTAGGGGCCCGGAGCTGAAATACAGTGCAGCCTAGATGTTATCTCCAGGGACGAACGGTCAGGGGGTCCCAAACTCATGACCAGTGATGTGCTAGGGGAGGAAAGGTCACCTTAGGGTCAAGGTCCCGTCTCACATTTGCCCTTAGCTTCCTGCCCTGGTGACTCTTTTTTTAAAAATATATTTTATTGATTTTTTACAGAGAGGAAGGGAGAGGGATAGAGAGTTAGAAACATCGATCAGCTGCCTCCTGCACACCCCCTACTGGGGATGAGCCCACAACCAAGGTCCATGCCCTTGACCGGAATCGAACCTGGGACCCTTCAGTCCGCAGGCTGACGCTCTATCCACTGAGCCAAACCGGTTAGGGCCCTGGTGACCTTCTGTACATGTCCTTGCTCTGCTTATATCTGTCCAACTGCCTACAACAGACATCCATCATCTCACATAGACACAGAAATAAAAGGAAACATGTTTTTTTCCTTGAGATGAAAAGTCTTAGGATCTACTCTCTTAGCTTTCAAACGTTGAGGCTCTTACTCCCACACATGCAGCCCCAGCTTCTCATCTGTACAGTGAGGAGATGAGCAAAATGAGAAAGGGCACAAGGACCCACTTTCTCCAGCTCAAAGCCGACCTTCCGGTTCACCCTGCGCTCCCTCGGGGAGGGTCTGACTCCTGTCGCCTGCCTCACCTGGTTATAGTTGTGTAGTGCTTCAACCGTCTGTGGTTTCCTCTAGTCTCGACCCTTCCCCACAATCTCAGCAACAATCTCCCCGTTTCACAGATGAGCCCGGAGAGGAGCCAGACCTGCCCAAGGTCACACAGCCACTATTCAGTGGAGCTCAGGTTCCAACCCTGGAGGGAGAAGGAAAGGAGGATGTTGGGGTGGTCCAGGCTGGGGATTGAACTGGTTTGTGGGTCTGTGTGATCAGAGAGCAGGGTGCTGGGCAAGGTGGGAGGGCTGTGCACCCTTCCAGGCCCTGCTTCTGCCCCAGCCCCAGCCCCACCGCTGAATGGCTAAGGCCAGGCCTCCGGGTGGCGGCCCCAGCCACAGCTGGACACACCCTTGGGACACATCCGGAGCTTCCTGGAAAAGACCTCGCAGTGGCCGGTTTGGTAAAGCTCTTCCCAGGGCTGGGCTGAGCTGAGGAAGTTTCCGGGCCAGGTCCTGCTCGCATCCCCGCCCCCACCCATGCGTCTCCCAGCCCTGGGAGCTGGAGTCCTTCCTCACGTGGCCCTTGGCAGCCACGCCTTGTTCCTTATCCCACACGGGCAGAGCCCGGCCTGGCTGCCCAGGAGCCGACCTCTGCCCCAGGCGAGAAAGTCACAGCAGAGGAGCCTTCAGAAGAGAACCAAGGCCCAGTGGGGTCCCCAGGTCCAGTCACTGGATTGGGACCGTCAGTCTCCTGGACCCCCCAGTCCACCACCCTACCCCCCGTCCCCAACACAGATCTCCAGGGCCAGGCTGGGGCTGACCGGGTCGGTGTTCCAGCTGACAATTCCAGCTGTGGTCCCAGCTGATAGCAGCCCCGACGGCCAGACGTGTGAGAAAACCTCCCAGAGAGCTCCAGCCCCTGTCATCTTCTGGCGTCAGCCGTGCGAGCAAACCTGAACCAGAACTGCCCTCGCAGAGCCCAGGCGGCCTCCGGAGCCGTGAGAGATGCTTGGGTTCGGGGTGATGTGTGATAAATACCGTGTCGCCCTCCATCCTTCCCCCTCCCCCACACCCGCAGCGCACTGAAGTGTGTGTACAGGCAGCCCTGTTATCCTGGCCTGTTTGTCCGGACAGCCTGGAACGTGGACACAAATACCCAGATGGCAGGTGCTTCACACAAAACACACACACACACACACACGCACGCACGCACGCACGCACGCACGCACGCACACACACACATACGCCCGGAGATAGGCCTAGTTAGGGAAATTCAGGCCGCCCGCCCGCTTCTGCAGAGAGGCCTCCACCAGGGTCAGGAGAGACTGCCTCCGACCTCTGGCCGTAGCGGCCTGGTGTCGTGTGTGAAGAGAGGACGGTGTAAATCCACTCTCCTGGGCACTTGGACTTAAGCCACTGACCTCCGGGCTCTCCTGACCCCCGACATTTGTTCGCACAGCTTTATTGAGATGTGACTCCCAGGCGGTAGCAGGCACCCCTTGAAAGTATCCAAGTCAATGGTCTCGAGAATACCTCCATTTTTGTGCAACCGCCACTAGGATCAGATTTTAGAACATTTTTAATCATCCCCCAAGAAACCTCAGACCAGCAGCAATCGCTCCCCACGCTCCCCGCCAGCTCCAGGCGACCGCTTGTCCGCTTTCCGTCTCTGTGGACGGGTCTAGGGCGGGCATTTCAGACGTGGAATCATGCGTCTGTGGTCTTCTGTGACTGGCTTCTTTCACTTACGTCTTCAGAGTGCATCCATATGGCGTGGACATCAGACCTGTCTGTGGCTGAGTCACGCTCCATGGATGGCTGGGCCGCCGATGTTTAGCCCTTCCTTGGTTGGTGGGCATTTGAGTCGTGTCCGCGTTTTGGCTATTCTGAATCCTGCTGCAATGAACGTTCACGGACAAGCGTTTGTGTGGCCACATGTCTTCATTTCCCTCGGGTAGATGTCTAGGAGCGGAATTGCTGTAACCTCTGGCCTTTATTCTCTGTCCCCTTGGCCAGGGATGGTCTTGCCCCTGGGCAGGCCCAACTACCTCATCCCCGGGTCTCCTAGAGGGAGCCTCACTGACCCCATAGCTGAGGGGGTCTTCTGTGCCACCCCACCTCCAACCTTTGCACTTTTCACCTGGTAATATGATTGCCTGGGTCATAGGGCTTGCCCCTGGGGTGGGAGGGGTTAGGAGGGCAGGTGAGCGACTTGAGGGGAGGGACTCTGCTTGGGTTCACCATTGTCCATCTCCCTGACTGGCCTTCCTGCTTTGCAGCAAGGAGAGGAGAGGGGTTCAATCAGGTAGGGCTTCCTGGAGGAGGTGGGGCTGGAGCTGGGGTCTCTAGGTTGGTTGGCTCGGTTACTGGGCTGAGGGCTTTGAGGCCTTTGGGTGGAAGAGAGATGAGGAGAGCTTGGAGAAAGGGGGGGTGGATGGGGAGCAGGCAGGCGGAGAGCGAAGCCAGCCCAGAGCCCCAGGGCTTTTCAGTGGCCGCCCCTCTAAGGCAGCAAAGGCCAGTGGCTCGGATGTGAAGGAAGGTTGCAGGCTGCGGGTGAGACTCCAGGTTAACCCTCACCTGCCTGAAATGCAGACCCACAACCCCAGCGCCGCAAGTGAACTCTCAGGGCCTCGAGGGCCTCGGGGCCACGGGCTGTGGACCTGGCCTTGAGGTCTGGGGACAGCTTCTCCCCCCAGGATCCGGTGCAATGAGGCTCGGTCGTCTGAGACAATGAATGGGGGGTGGGCACATCAACCCCGCTGAGTGGCGGGCAGCGTGAACGCCCCGCATTCTTAAATGGACGCCTCGTTTCTGAAATGAAGGCCTTCCCAAAAGGGGTTTTCAGCGCCAGGGTCTCCGGGACCCGCCTCCTGGCCCCCTCCTGACGGACGAGCTCCGGGCACCGTTCAAACGGCGTCTGTCTGCTTGGTCGGAGGAATACGTGTCCTCTTCCCAGTCTCCGGAGGCAAGAAAATGCCCAGCTCTTTTACTATCGGAAAGAAAAGAAAACACTGCGGTCCCCGTGCTGCCCCGAGGCCAGCCCTGCGGTGTCCCCCCACCCCCACCCCCACCCCGAGGGCGCGGCGCGGAGCCCTTCAGCCCTGGGGCTCGAGGCCGCAGGCGGCGCCCTGAGCGCACGCCGTTCCGAACTCGGGGCGCCCGCGGCCTCGGGAGGGTGCCGAGCAGCGGCGTTCGGGTCCGCGGAGCCCCAGCCAGGCGCCATCGGACCCCGGATTCCCAGCCAGGCGCCATCGGACCCCGGATTCCGGCCTCGAACCTTCGGGCCCCGCGGCGCGGAGAGCCCCGAGGGCCAGGGCGCGCCCACCGCGGGCGGGGAGCCGCGGGCGGCGGGCGGGACAGTGTCCCCGCCACGCCCGTTGGGAGCGCTCACCCTCCAGGAAGCGCCCGCCTCGCCTCCCCGCTTCCCTCCCCACACCCGCCCCTCGGCCGGGGGCGGAGCCCGAGCCACGGCTGTCGCCCGCCCGGCCCCGGGGAAGGACCGGACCCCGAGCGGCGGGAGCGCACGGAGCTGGCCACGGCCGCGCGGGCAGCGCCCTGAGCCGTCCGGCGCCCGCGGGCCCGGCCGAGCAGCGGAGCCGGCGATGCCCCGGCGCCCGGGAGCGCGGGCAGCGGCGGCCGCGCAGTGAGGGCGGCGGCGCCCCGGGACCCGCGGTGAGTGGGGCCGGGCGGGCGGGGCGGGCGGGGCGGGCGGGGCGCCCCGGCCAGAGCTCAAGTTCGGCCTTGGGGCTCGGCTTCGGGCGGGTGGGGAGGAAGCTGGGTTCCGCCTCGGGGGCCGGCGGTGCCCCGAGCCCCGCCACCGCGCGCACCCGGACTCCGGCTCTGGGGTGACTCAGCTCCGACCCGGCCACTCGGGGGCGCTCCGGCTTCACCCGCTCCGCCGAGGGCAGGGGGCGGCCTGGGGGGCGGGGCCCGGCGGGGGCCGGAGGTGGGGTGCGCCCTCGGGGGTCAGAGCCCCGCCGTTTTAGGGACCCTCCTAACCTTCCCGAGGGGCCTGGGGGCGTCCATCAGTGGAGACCCCGTTGCCGTCGCCGAAGACTTGAGGTCGGGCTGGCTCTTGCCTGGCACGGGCCCCTCTTCTCACCCTCGTACCCTGCCCCCAACACCCCCACCCACCCGCACCCCAGGGAGCTGCCCGAGAGCCAGTTCCCAGCCCCGAAGGGGGAGCGGAGAGGGAGTGGAGCTGACAGCTTCCTAGAAGTCGAGTGTGTTTGCAAACTAGTTTTTTCGCCAAAGCTGTCTGACACCTGTGTGTTGGGGGGGGGACGGAGAAATGCTCTTTCTTCCTTCCTGTTACCCGCTCCCATGGCAGCGCTGCCGCCGAACACAGAGGAGTCTTCCCCCTTCCCTCTCTTCCCAGCCAGCCTCCAGCCGCCACCTCCCACCCCATTCCCCAGCCCCGCTTTGGGGAAGGGTCTGCGTCCAGGGAGGGTGTGACTTGCCCAGGGTCTCAGGTGGCCCTGGAACCCAGGGCTCTGGTAGCCATTTGGGGTTCCTCTTGCTGCCTGTGACACCCCCTGCCCCCCCCCCCCCAGCCCTGTTATGTATTGGGGGTAGTGACAAGGGCAGAGATCTGAGAGGCCTTTTGTTTTATCTGTACTTAGTCTTTTTTTAAAATATGTTTTTATTGATTTCAGAGAGGAAGGGAGAGGGAGAGAGTTAGAAACATCTATAATGAGAGAGAATCATGGATCCAGCTACCTCCAGCTCCTGCAGGCCCCCTGCTGGGTATTGAGCCGGCAGCCCGGGCATGTGCCCTGACGGGGAATGGAATCGTGACCTCCTGGCTTATAGGTTGATGCTCAACCACTGAGCCACCACGGCTGGGCATGCACTTAGCTTAGTTTTTGCTTGCCTAGGGTTGTGGGCTGTCACGGGTGGAGGGGGGCTTTTTCTGGTTCTTGGGGCACCCACAACTTCAGTCACTGGGGGGAGGAGCTGTAACCTTCCAGGCTGCAGCCTGTGTGGCCAGCCCTGCTGGGTAGCTTTGGGAGACCTGGGTCTGAACACGCACCCAGCAGTGCTGCCCCCCACGCAGACCCTCCTCCCCTCCGAGTCCCGGTCCTCATCTGTGAAATGGGCACACGGTCCAGGCCTGCGCCGGGAGGCTGGAGCCAACAGGACGCGGAGGCTTCATTGCAGTCCCTCTGGCACTGGCCCAGTGACCCCGTGAGCCTGTCACCGCCCCCGGTGGGCAGGCAACATACTGGCCGGAGCGGGAGGGGTCACCCAGGCAAATTTCTTCGTGCAAAGAACCTGGGGCTAAGACTGTGGACACAGGGTCCTTCTCAGCCGCTGCCACTTCCTGTCTGTGTGCCTTGGGCTGGGGGGCGGGTTGCCATCTGTAAAATGAAGCAGAGTATGACAGTCAGTTTACAGGGCTGCTGGGAGCCGGAACCAGGGGCACGGGGGGGCAGGTGTCCTGCAAAGTGGGGTGCGCTTCATGAAGCCGGTGTCTCTGGTGGGGTTTCAAGGGAACTCAGGGTCAGAGCCCAGCTGGTGTGGCTCAATGGTTGAGCGTCGACCCAGGAACCAAGAGGTCACCAGTTGGATTCCCGGCCAGGGCACCTGCCCCGTGGCGGGCGTGCAGGAAGCAGCCAATCAATGAATGATGCTCCCCTCTCATCGGCGTTTCTATCTCTCGTCTCTCTCCCTTCCCCTCTCTCTAAAAATCAACTTAAAATATTTAAAACGAAACAAAACTCAGGGTCATAAGAAGAGGGTCTGGGGAGAGCGTCAGTTTCTATGCCCGTAAAGTCATGAGAACAATACTCTACCGGGAGGTGCGAGGATGGAATTCGATGGCACGGGCGGGGCTCATAGGCCGGCGCTGGGACTGGTCCACCATGAGCTAGCGCTCAGTAACCATTGGCCGCCGGTGTCGTATTCATGGGGATGTTAGTGCGCCCGAGGTGGGTAACTGACTGCATTTGGGATTCCTTCTGGGGTTTTCTCCGCTCCTCCCTCGCCCACCTCCTCCCTGGAGTGAGGCACTTCGGGATCCAGATGTTCGACTTGGGGCTGTGCCAGGGGCAGAGGCAGAGTGGGAAGGTGCCACCATGGGGAGATGCCCAGAGATGCCCACGGGGAGGGGGTGGGGTCGTTCAGTCGAGGGCTCCCATTTCCCCTCCTCGGGGCGGCCTCTCTGGGCTGAAAGGAGTGAGCACATCGAAGAGCAAAGAGCGTCCTCTGAGAATTCCCTCCCTCCTGCAGAGCAGGGAGCGTTGTTGTCGCCAGGTAAGGTCCCCTACTGAGAGGCCCCAGGGTCCCATCTGCCTGATGCAGGTCTCCCTGGGGTCTCCTCCCTCCCCTACAGGGGCTGCCGAGTCAGGGGCAATCTTTTCAGGAGTCCAGCCCCCCACTCCTGCGCAGCCCCCTGCTGGACACAGGGAGGGGGGGTCTTGGGAGCTGGGGAGCAGCCACTGGAGATGGTGGCGATCTTGTCCCACCCTCACTGTCCAGGAGGGAGAATACAGGGTCCCCAGAGGAGTCGGGCTTCTTCCTGCATTTCCATTGTTCCCGAGGACTGAGTCAGGGTCCGAGGTGCCTCCTGGCTCTCAGCCCGCTGTCCTGTGCCCTCCCTGGCCACCCGCCTGCGCTCCCGGTGGCCTCGAGTGTGCTGTTCTGTACCCCGGAGGGCTTCTCCCCTGGCCCTGGCCACACTTTCCTCCAGGGTCCGGCATGAGACCAGCCCTCACTCACGGCCACATCAACTTGCTTCCTTTTTCTGGGGATTCGCCGGCTCTACCATCATCTGATTTGTTCGTTTGGGTGTCAGGGTGTCAGCTCCATGAGTGGCGAGGGCCGGGTCTGGCTGGTTCAGGGCCTTGTCCTGCTCTGAGATAGGTGCCTGGCAGATGTAAACCGAGTGACCGGTTCTGTCCCTCCTTGTACCTCCGGTCAAATGGGCTGGGAGGTCGGGTGACGGAGCGTGGCAGAATCATGAGTTTGCCCTTTTGGGTCTCTGGAGGGATGCCCATCTCACCATGCTGAGCGCTGGGGGACCGTCAGAGGGCGTGGACTCACCGATGGAGAAGGGACAAGTGCTGGCCACGGGGGATCAGGGAACGGTGTGTGTCTGGAAGAAGGTGGGGTCCTCCTGGCACTGACTCGGGGCTGGTGGCTGCTGCCCTGGGTGGGGTATCACCTGTCGTACCTGGGGGACGGAGATGTCCGGGGAGAATCACCCTGTGTGACCAAGTCTCTTAACCTCTCTGACCTCAGTTTCTTTTCTTTTAAAAAAAAATATATTTTTTTTTATTTCAGAGAGGAAGGGAGTGGGGGAGAGAGATAGAAACACAATAATGAGAGAGAATCATTGATCAACTGCACGTCCCCTATTGGGGATCGAGCCCGAAACTCGGGCATGTGCCCTGACCGGGAATCGAAACCCTGACCACATCAACTTGCTTCAACCACTGGGCCACGCCGGCCGGGCTGACCTCAGTTTCTTCCACTAGAAGATGGGGCTCTTGAGGCAGGAGTGCTCCCCACTGCTTCCTTCCCGGGCTCTGCAGCAGCTGTGAGAGGGCTTGTGAACGGGAGAGGGCAGTGCACAGGTGCTCCCATTCCTCTCCCACCTGTGGCTGTGGGGCCCGCATAGTACGGGCATTGGCTATCACTCATCAAATAATCGCAGCTTCTCTGGGCCGGGGACTGTGCTGAGGGTGCAACCACGGAGCTCCGCGTGGAGTGTGGAGACAGGGCAGACAAGCAGATGACAGGCAGGAGGCAAGCTGCCGCTGGGGGAAATGCCATGAGGAGAACGAAGGGGAGTGAAGTCACTGCGATGGGCAGGGGTGCCTGAGGGTCAGGGGGGCCTCTTGAGGGGGAGACAGTGATATTGAAGCTGGGACGTTCAGCTTGGCATTGGCCTCTCCTTCGTGGCTGTATCTCAGCTCACTTGCTGCCCAGCAGCGGATATGAGTGAATGAATGAGTGAGTGAATGAATGAATGAGGGAGAGGAAACAGCACATGCAGAGGCCCTGGGATGGGAACATGCTCAGTGTGTCCCAGGACCCCATTCTCCCCACAGCCCAGCTCCGCCTCTTTCGGGGGCTCTTGGGCCTGGGGCCTGCCCGCTGTGCCCTGGCTGTCCCAGCACAGGACGGGTACTCAGCTCCCAGCAGGTGATGCTGTCCAGCCCCGCTCCTGCTGGGCCCCAGCAGGCTTTCTGAGTCACACCCGTGGCCCCTGGGAGGGGAGCAGTGTGCAGGGAAGGGCGCCAAGCTGCCTGGTGTCTGGTTTGCCTCGGACTAGTTGAGTGACGCTGCCAGAGCTGCCCTAACAAAGCACCGCCACCTGGAGGGTCTAAAACAACGGAGATGTCCTCTCTCGTGGTCTGGAGGCTAGAGGTCCAAAGTCAAGGTGTTGACAGAGCCGTGCTCCCTCGAGGCTCTAGGGGAAGGTCCTTCCTCGCTCTTCTGGTAGCGGCAGGCATCCCTTACCTGGTGGCCGCGTCACCCCACCCCCAGCCTCCTTCTCCCGGCTGCCTTCCCTCCGTGTCTCACGCCGTCCTTCCCTAAGGACGCCAGTCACATGGGATTATGGACACACCCTCCTCCAGGGTGACCTCATCTTAACCAGTTACATCTGCACTGCCCCCACTTCCAAATAGGACCACATTCTGAGGTCCTGGGGGTTAGGATCCCAACATATCCTTTCGTTGGGGCGGGGGTGGGGGGGAGACACAATTCAGCCCCTAATGGGCAGGTGTGGCATCACCTCTATGTGCCTCAGTTCTCTGACCTGTAAAATGGGGCGATACTCGCAGGGCCCATCTGCCGGGTTGCAGGGAGCCCGGAGCTGGAGAGCAGATGGCGGTGTCCTTGTGCAGAAGGACTTGCCAAGGAGGGCCTGGGGCCCGGGTGTGGGCCTCTTGCCTGGGGTGCAAGAGTGACCCCTGCTCACTGGGTGAGACGGGGCGGTGGGTGCTTTTCAGCGTAGCAGGGTGTTTGTGGGTGGCTGGCGTGAAAGCCAGCTCGCTGCCAGGAGCCATTAACAAAAGGCAGGAGATCCCATCTGCGGGGGATGCGAGCAGAGGCTGCGGGTTCGGGGAACGCGGCGGGGATTCAGGCACAGACGACTCTCAGGCCTCATTCACCCGGAGACGCGGGGCTGGAAGCCGGGGCCACCCCACCCCAAGGTCCCTGTGTTAGAGTCCCCAGGGCTGGAAGGAGCCCAAGCCCTTGACAGTCAGGGGACCAGGCACAGAGAGGGGAAGGGGCTTGCGGAGGGACTTGCGGGAGCTCTCACAGCGCTGGGAGCCCCTGTCCCCTAGGCCTCCCCATGGTAGTCCCCTGGGGGTGGGGGGCACCACAGGGTAGAGCCACAGGGCTGTGCCCCAGTCCCCGGTCTGAGGCTGCCCCAGAGCCCCCTTTGAATGAAGCCAGACTTTGGCCCATGGTCACAGTCACCATGCCCTCCATCCATTAGCTGGTCCACCCTCCGAGCCTGGCCAGGCCCGCCCCACCCCAAGGTCCCTGAAGTGCTCTCCGAACCCCAGAGCACATCCACGCCCTTCCCCGTGGTGTTTCCTGGGAAGCGGGAGGTGAAGGAGCCGAGGCTGCGAGGCTGGACGGGGAGGCTGTGGCAGAAGCAGGTCTGAACCCAGCGCCCCGGGGACCCCCACCCCCAGAGGCAGAGCTTGTGCTTAGAAGGGGGATCCAGAGAAGAGCCTCCTCCTGGGTGTGGTCTGGTGGAAGCCGGGGCCTCAGGGGGCATGGGGCCATCCCTGCCACAGCCTCCTCCCGTGCGTGCGGCTGTGTCTATATTTATCCCCATAATGGCCCGGCTGCCTGTCGGGATCTCGGTGTCTTCTGAGCAGCAGCCAGTGCCTCAGCGAAGGTGGAGCGGTGATTGGAGTCGAGATGCCGCCCCCCACCTTGATGAGAGCACCCGCCTGTTCTCTGGGGGCTGTGCCTGCCTGGCAGGAGCCAGCAGCATTAGGTACACGGGGAGGCCCAGGGAGTATGAGCAGCTTGGGGTGCACCCCTCCCCCAGAGACCCAGGGCTGTGGGAGGTTGGGGTGATGGGACTGTGGCTGGAAGGTGGGACCAGGTAAATGTTAAAACCTTTCAGCACAAGAGATTCCAAGAATCCATGATTCTGATCATTCCAAGATGCTTTGGTTCTTTCCCCTTCACTCTTCCTCACTCTTTTTAAATATATATATATATTATTGATTTTAGAGAGAAAGGGAGAGAGAGATAGAAACATCAGTTATGAGAGAGAATCATTGATTGGCTGCCTCCTGCACACCCCACATTGGGGATCGAGCCCACAACCCAGGCATGTGTCCTGACCGGGAATCGAACCATGACCTCCTGGTTCATAGGTTGACGCTCAACCACGGAGCCATACTGGCCGGGCATTCTTCCTCACTTTCAACAAACGTTTGTCTGGCTTCCATGCTCTGCCTCTGTGCTAGGAACAAGAGAGATGAAAATAAGATTCAGTCCCATCTTTAAGCTCAAGCGAGGGTGACTTTTCCTAAGCTGGTGTTCACAATATGGGGACGTCGTAAATGACTGGGGCTCAGGAGGGACTTTATAGGGGAGTCCCTGAGTTATTTTTAACATTTTATTCAAGTGCAACCTACAAAATCGAGCAGATTTCCCACAGGTACAACTCAATGTCCGTTCGTAAACCCCAAACACCTGTGTTAGCAGCACCCAGACCGAGAAACAGGCACCTGCCTTCACTGTGTGGTGGGCCTCCTCCGATCATTGGAAGGCCTTAAAAGCAAAGGCTGAGGTTTCGCCAAGAAAAAGGAATTCAGCGTCAATACTGCAACACAGAAACCTTGCCCAATTTCCGGGCTGCCTGGCCTGCCCTGCAGATTTCGGAGTCAAGACCACTATCTCAACAGTCCCCCGAATTCCCAACCTCCTGTCTGGCCCATAGATTTCCGCTTGCCAGGCCCCACGATCACCTGAGCCAATTCCTTAAACTATATTTCGAGCCCTAGCTGGTGTGGCTCAGTGGATAGAGCATCAGCCGGCGGACTGAAGGGTCCCAGGTTCGATTCCGGTCGAGGGCACATGCCTGGGTTGCGGGTTTGATCCCCAGTCAGTGGCAGGCAGGAGGGCAGCTGATCAATGATTCTCTCTCATCATTGATGTTTCTCTCTCTCTGTTCCTCTCCCTTCCTTTCTGAAATCAATAAAAATATATTTAAAGTATACATATATGCTTATTTAGATATCCTATCAGTTCTGTTTCCTCCGGAAAACCCTGCTGTCAGTCATTTGTCTTCCTGGATCTTCTCATCTGGGAAGTGGGGTGAAGGAGATACCTTAGATCTAGACTCATTCAAGACATGTTAAAACCCTGCCGGTTCAGTACATGCAGCCACCAGGACCCGTGGGACCGATATCTGGTTTATCGGGGCTCCGGCTGACAGAGTGTTACCGTCTAGGCCGGAGGCTGTGAACTCACAGGCCTGGGCTTTGGGTGCACTTAGCTCTCTGCAGGATCACCAGGCGCTTGTGGAGGCACTGGGAGATCCGTGCCAGTCTAGGGGCTCCGACTGAGCCCGTCTGGGCGGGGACCCTGAGGCTGCCCATCTGGGAGCTGCATTTGGAGCAGGGAGAGCCTAGGGCCACCCCGGGGCCTCTGCTGTCAGTGATTAGATCCCACTGAGCAGGACTTGTGGGGCGAGGACCCAGCAGCCCTGAGGGTGCTGGCGGCCACAGCCCAGGAGTGTAGCACCCTGGAGGGCTTGTGGGTGCGGGTCTGAGCCTCTTACTCCTTCCCTGCCCCTGCCCCACTGTGCATCACCTTGGCATCCCTGCCAGCTGAGAAGGGGAGCCCAGAGCCACATTTCTCAACCAGTTTAAACTCCTTGCCCCCATTACATAAACCATGCACTTCGCACATCTCCTGAGGTTTTGACCTGCCCCTCCCCCCGCCCATACATCAAGAATCACGGATAAGAACACACGTTATGTAGTGTTCTGAGGGCTGTGCCTCACTTAATCCTCACAATGCCCCAAGAAAGCACTCTCATTGTTCCTGTTTTACGGAGGGGAAACTTGCTTGAGGTCGTGCAGCAGGTGAGCAGAGCCTGGGCTGTCTGAGTCCAGAGTCCGTGTTCCTAACCTTTGCACGGTGCCAGCAGGTTCTGTCTGCAGAGCGGGGAGGCCAGTGTCTCTGGAACAGAGGGAGCAGCGAGGGGAAGGTGGCATGAGGTGGGGTCACGTCAGGTCGGGGGTTGGGGGGGAAGCCACTGGAAGGTTTCCAGGTAGATCTGTGGTAGCATCTGATTTGAATATTTAAAGATTCCCCCTGGCTCTGGTGTGGCAGAGAGTTGGGACTGTCATGGGCCAGTGCATGGCTGAGCGTGAGATGACGGGGCCTGGCTGGGCCAAGGCAGGGACATGGGAGATGAGGTTGCAGCTGGAGGTGGAATCGGCAGCAGCAGTGGGATAAGGGGGTGAAGGAGAGAGAGAGGTCAAGGGGATGGGTCCTGAGGTGGCTGGCTAAAACCAGAATATTCTGGACCTGTGGTTCAATGCTGTCCTTCTGCCTAAGATGTCCTCTGAGCTGGGGCCTGTGGACCCTGTGGGGGCCAACACCTGTGTCTTGCTTATTGCTGCTCGTTGCAGGGAGCGCAGGAATGTCCGTTGAGTGACTGAATGGGAATCCCTAAGCCCTGCCTTCTCTCTGCCTCAGTGAACCATCTGTAAAAGAGACTACTAATTTGTTTCCCTGCCTTCCAGCCGCTTCCCTGGGGGTCCAGTCACCCCGGAAGGCCTGTGCCCATCTGGGCCAGGAGTCAGCACCATCTGTGAGCAGGCCCTGGCTCCCCGTGCCCCCTTCCAGCCTGAAACCTCAAATTACCTGTGGGGTGGGTGCTGCACCCAGCAGCGTCTCCATCTCGCATGGCAGGCCCAGCCCTCCCTTAATGACACCTTGCCCGCCTGCCCTCTTTGCTGGAGTAGGAGGGGAGGGGGCCCAGCCAGCCTGAGCTGTGGTTTCTTTTTCCATTGCGTCAGGCCCCCGGGTCCCGCCTGCCCGCCTGCCCACCGCTGGGCTGGCGCAAAGGGGCCCACTCTGACCAGGCCCGCCCCAACTCTGGACATGATGTGCTCCCCGTTTCGGGGATCCAGAGGCTTCCAGGCAGAGGGTGAGTTGGGGCTGGGGGACCTGCCCCAAGCTGGGGGAGGAGCGCCCTGCCCACCCATCGCTGACTGGCTCAGCTCACTCGCTCACTCTGGGGCCTGGGAGCTGATCTAGGGAGTGGCAGTGGCTCAGGGAGCCCAGCCCAGCCAACCCTCCCTGTGACCTGCCCTCCTGCCTCTGCCCTCAGCCAGGCCCAGCCAGTGAGGGGCAGGAGGACAGGTGAGTGATGATGGTGACTTGGACCGGGTGTGGGGGGAGGGGAGAAGTGGCCCCAGAGTGTTCATACTAGAGTACACCTTTGCATGTGCTCTTCGGGGACATGTGTGTACGTGCCTATGTGACCATACACACGTGTATACATGTGCAAGGAAGTGCACGGACCTGAGTGTGTGTCCCTGGGACCCCTCAGGATGAAAACAGAGCTGTCTGACTTGGCAGCAGGGGGAACGGGGGCCCAGGTGGCATCTAGCATGCCAGGAAGGGGGCCTGTGAGGTGGAGAGGAGGTGGGGAGCTGGAATGCACCCCATCAGTGATGATGGGAGATGCAGGGGTATAGACAGGGTGACCCTAGAGAAACTGCTGACCTTGGGCACCCTGCGCCCCTCTTAGCCTTTCGCCTGGCTGACTCCCCAGCTCTGCCCAGCTGGGTCCCAGTGCCCCCACCCTGGTATATAGAAAGCCCAGCGTTGGTCTGGGCGTCTGGAGACCCTGCCCACATCCTGCCTCTGCTGTTTCCTGGCGCTGCCACCTCGGGCAGATGACTTCTGTTCTCTCTCGGCCTCAGTTTCCTCATCTGTAGAATGGGTGACTGTCATGCCCCACCCCCGCCTCTGGCATAAGCAGGCATTCTCTCAGCCACAAGGCAAGATGTCCATTTTGGACATGGCTCTCCCCCACCCTCCGGGGGTCATGCTCACCCCTCCCCCACTGGGCACGGCACCCAGCTGCTCGTAGTGAAAGGGAGTGCGGCTTCCAGCCTCTCCATGGAAACTAATTTTTACACGAGGAGAATAAATCCTGCCGGCAAATTGCAGCGCTGCCCTGCCGCTCCGGGCTCATGTGATGATAATGAGGTTCTATCCCAGTGATGGCAAACCTATGATGTGCCTGTCAGAGGTGACTCGCTAACTCATTTTTTTGGTTGATTTTTCTTTGTTAAATGGCATTTAAATATATAAAATAAATATCAAAAATATAAATCTTTGTTTTACTATGGTTGCAAAGATCAAAAAATTTCTATATGTGACACGGCACCAGAGTTAAGTTAGGGTTTTTCAAAATGCTGACACGCCGAGCTCAAAAGGTTCGCCATCACTGCTCTAGGGACAGACGGTAAGGGGAGGGGATGAGCTCCGGCTTTGTCCCTGTCCAGATCCTCTCATGCGGGCAGGCCTGGAGGCGCTGTCTGGAGGGGACCAGGGGCCTGGCGCCTGCCCCACACTTACCTGCAGACGGCCTGAGACTGCCCTGATGCCCCCAGAGGGGCTGGCACTCAGAGAGTGGCCTATGCCAGGGTAGGAGGGAGGGGGAGGGCCCAGCACTGCCGCTGTGGCTCCGTCCTCGCTGCCTGGATGCCAGCCACCTCCTCGCCAGCCTCCCTGCTGCCTCTGTTTAGCCTGACAGCCCTTTCTCCCCTCAGGGGCCAGAGGGAGCTTTTAAAAACAGAAAGCAGATCGTGTCACCTATCTGCTTAAACCCTTCCAGGCTTCCGTCAGGCTCAGAATAAAGCCCCAACTCCCTGCAGGGACTCCAGCCCGGAAGCCTGGCTGCTGTCCCCACTCTCTGAGCCAGATGGGAGCTCGAGGGCTGTGCCTGCAGGACCCCAGCGCTGGCACAGTGCTTGGACCGAGCAATGCTCAGTACACACTCCAGCGGGAGTGAGTGAGCCTCAGTGTCCTCCTCTGGGAAATGGGGCCATAATGGCCCCACAAGACCGAAGGGTTAGAGACTGCAGGTCGAAGTCAGGGCTCAGAGCACAGAAAGTCGGATTCGTCGTGGTCCCCAAGGGGACACCCTCCTCTCACCTGCCTCTCAGTTTCCTACTCAACAGCAAGGGGGCAAGATAGTAGTCAAGGAGTTGGAAGCTGGCCTTCGTCGGTAAGACAGGGGTCCTCAAACTTTTTAAACAGGGGGCCAGTTCACTGTCCCTCAGACCGTTGGAGGGCCGGACTATCATTAAAAAAAAAAAACTATGAACAAATTCCTATGCACACGGCACATGTCTTATTTTGAAGTAAAAAAACAAAACGGGGACAAAGACAATATTTGTATTTGCATGTGGCCCGCGGGCCGTAGTTTGAGGACCCCTGAGGTAAGAGTTACTCGTCCACAGGGTGATGGGCCTGTGTCAGCTAAACATGTACCAGTGGAAATAAGATCTGATCACAGGCGTGTCCAAGACTGTGTCCTGCTGTCTCGTGGGCAGATGGGGAAACTAACGCTCAGAGAGCCGAGGGCGTGTCCATAGGGCCCGAGACCTGTGGGACCAGAGCTCCCCGCCGCCCCTGAGGCGGGCTTCTCCGCCCTTGCTCCAAATGAACGCCTTGCACTTGGAGAGAAAGAGCTGCTAAAGCGAGCAATGCCAGTCATTAGCCTGACGGTGGGAGGGGCACATAAGACCCAGCGCATGGAATCTTGGGAAGTTGTGCACAATGAAAGGGTAAACTCTATGGTGAGGATACGGACCAACTCATGGAAGATCTGAGGGTTTATTTGTTCATGATTTATACACTCATGCCTTTTAAAAAAAAATTCTATTTGCCCTAGCTGGTTTGGCTCAGTGGATAGAGCGTGGGCCTGTGGAGTGAAGGGTCCTGCACTCATGCTTTTATTTTTATTTGAATATATACTGCGTGCATCCTAGGCACCAGTCACATGCTTAGGCCAGGGGTACAGGATGAGCAAGATGGACCATGAGCAAGGTCAAGTTTTGGATAAGTTGCCAGAAGTGAGCTTCCTAGTGGCCAAAGCAATAAGGGAACCCTGTCATTACAAGCTCCACTTTAGCCACAGGATGCCAGCGTGTGAACTGCTGGGGAGAAGCCCAGCTTTTCCTGGTAAAATGAACGTCTGGGATGCCCACACCAGTGTGATTTGTAGCTGATCCGACCGGGGCAACTTGGACCTGTGTGTATCTCATGGGTAAAAACTGACCAGAGCAGAGAATAACTCCAAAGACACACTGAACACATTGACCAGAGTCCCTCATTTCCTGCGTCCTCCTTTCTCCGATCTTTTGCCCACATATACGCCACACACACACACACACACACACACACACACACACACACACACGTTTCCTCATCTCTCTCTACCCACATCCTCTGTCTTTCTACCCAGGTGGTGTGGTAGATGTCGGTTCCCTCTCTCTGACCCCCCACTCCTATCCCCGCAGACTGCCAGGAACTGTTGCCGCCACCGCCGCCACCCCCCATGGCCCACATACAGGGTCAGGGCGCCCCAGCCGCAGGGGCCGCCCCCATAGGCTCCCAGTACTGCGTGTGCAAGGTGGAGCTGTCTGTGAGTGGCCAGAACCTTCTGGACCGGGACGTCACCTCCAAGTCCGACCCCTTCTGCGTCCTCTTCACAGAGAACAATGGCCGGTGGACTGAGGTGAGCCCCTCCATGCGTGCCTGTGATGGGTTGGGGTGGCTAGGTGTCTGGGGAAGGGGCTTCTCCCGGATCCTGGGGCCTCTCGGCCAGGCCCTTGGAGGTAATTGGAGTGTGGGCTGGGGACTTCTTAGAAAATTGTTACTCTTAAAAGTAAATTTTAACCCGGCTGGAGTGAGTGGCTCAGTGGTTGAGCGTCAACCTATGAACCAGGAGGTCACAGTCTGGGCACACGCCTGGGTTTCAGACTCCATCCCCAGTAGTGGGTGTTCAGGAGGCAGCTGATCAATGATTCTCATTATTGATGTTTCTGTCTCTCTCTCCTTCTCCTTTCCTCTCTGAAATCAATAAAAATATATTTTAAAAAATTAAAATTTAAATATTACTTCAAATATATTTGTATTTAAATTACTATAATTATAATTCATAGATTTAGATTTATAAATATACTAGAGGCCCGGTGCACAGATTAGTGCACTAGTGGGGTCCCTGGGCCTGGCCTGCCGCCCTCTCATAATCCAAGACCCCTCAGGGGGATGTTGGACGGGCCGAAACTGGCAGTCCGACATCCCTCCAAGGGATGTAGTAGTGCGAGAAGCAGCAGGTGGCCAGGACTCCGCTCCCACTCATCCTGGCCTCACTGCACCTGCCACCACCAGCTGCTCATAGCCAGCGAAGGTGGGAGAGGCTTGCACTGTCTCAGCTGTGCTCACCAGGCCAGCCATGAGCCCAGAGTCTGGTGCCCATTGGTCAGGTGAGCGGCACTCCCACTGTGGGAGCACACTGACCACCAGGGGGCAGCTCCTGCATTGAGCGTCTGCCCCAGTGGTCAGTGTGCATCATAGCTACCAGCCGGTTGTCCGGGTGACTGTTTGACCGGTTGCTTAGCCTTTTATATATATAAATAATTTTATATTTATTATTTTATATTGTAATATTTTAATTATTATATATGTAGTTAAAACCTTAGAGTTTTATAAAGTGCTTGCTTCCACTTTTAAATAACGTACCCCACTTATTCCTAAACGAACACACAGTGAGGGGCAAACAGGGACAGGGGGACCCAGGCTTTAGTCTCAATGCTGGCCCAAGGCCCAGTTCTGTCACTCCTTGCTGTGTGGCTTTGAGTAGGTGGCTGTCCCTCTCTGAGACTGTCTCATCTGTGAAATGTGGATCCCCCCCCCCCGCCACCCTGCCTACCTTGAGGAACCCAGAGCTGGGGATGTCAATGGGGCCACAGCCAGGCACGTCGGAACTGGCCTGAGAACTTTGTACTGAGAACTGGGGAGCGATGCAGGTTGAGGAAGGACATTGAGAAATCCAAACTGTTAAGACTTTCCAGTCTTAACTATTGCTTCGTTCCTATTCCCTAAAGGGTCTATGCTCATTGTAGTAAATTTAGAAAAGCCAGATGGACTGGAAGAAGAAAGAATAGTGGGGAGCCTGCCTGTCAGGGAGAGCCTCTGTTAAAAGTGGGCACCCCCGCCCTGGCTGGTTTGGCTCAGTGGATGGAGTATCAGCCTGAGGACTGAAGGGTTCCGGGTTCGATTTCCGGTCAAGGGCATGTACCGCAGTTTCAGGCTCAATCCCTGGGCCAGGCGGGAGGCCAACAATCGATATGTTTCTCACATCGATGTTTCTCTCTCTCTCTGTCTCTCCGCCTCCCTTGCACTGTCTCTAAAAATCAATGGAAAAATACCCTCTAGTGAGGATTTTAAAAAAGCTGGGTACCCAGCTTCCAGATAGTTCTATATGAGTATAGGATTTCCCAAATATGCATCTGTTTGTCATCGTAATTAACGAGGCCACAGGGGACGTCCCTCTGGACATACTGTGGTTGACAAAGACTTTCCACAGATGTTGGGTCCTTACGAAGCCAAGGAAATGTGCTGAGACTGTTGACCCATTTTACAGAGGGGCAACTGGGGCCCAGAGCCGGTAGGGACTTCTCTGCGTCACCCAGTGCTTTGGAGATGCAGCCAGAATTGGGAGGTGGGACGTGGGGTCAGTTGAGGACTCCTGGAGGGGGGTGGGTAGCTCCAGGCGTGAGGCCAACTCCTCTGGAGCATCCTGTGCCCTCTGCCAGGCCCCTAAAACCCGTGCCCCCCCACCTTCCTTGACTATCCCCCTCCCACCCCGGCCAGCCACCCTGGCTAAAAATAGCCCAAGATCAAGACCTCTGCCTGCTGCTCCAGCCCTTGGAAATAGACTGGGTGGGAGGAAAAATCAACACGGCCCAAGCCCCAAAATAGACGGACACCCAGACTTCGTGGTTTGGGGCCTCCGTGTGGAGCGGCCAGAGGGCAGGGCTCCTGTCCCAGCCCCACCACTGACCCACAGTACCGGCCCTGTCCTCACCCAGGCCTGGTTTCCACAGTGGGTGGGACCTCTGGGGCTGCACAATTCCAGTATTGACATTCCAGGATTCTGTATAAGGCACAGACATCTGCCCTCAGGGTGTGGGGAGCCCAGACCCTCCCCCTAGGGATCCCTCCTTCCTGTTGCCTCTCTCAGCTTCCATGTAAAATGTGGCTTGAAAAGGGATCCTCTCAAAATAAAAAGAACTAAAACCACAGAGGGTCAAAGCCTTCATCTTACAGAAGTGGAAACTGAGGTGCAGATGAGGAGAGGGACTTGCCCTCTGTCACTTCTCTAGGCAGGACAGGGCCCGAGCTCTTATCCTGGCACCTGGGTATGGAGCCAGGGCCAGAGAGTTATGCGTGTGGGTGCTGGAGTCAGACCTGGGTTCAGATCTTGGCCCTGCCCCTCTAGCTGTTCCTCCTTGGGTAAGTCACTCAACCTCTCTGTGCTTCAGTGTCCTCTGTGAGCTGAGAGCAATGCTCGCTGCAGCCGTCCAGGTAACTGGCCAAGTGCCTGGTACAGAGTCGGTGTCCGCGAGTTGGCAGAGTGATTTCCTGCAGCCCGAGAAGGGTTGAACTCTGACCCCCACTTCCCTGCCTCCCCGCCAGTACGCCAGGACAGAAACTGCCATCAACAACCTCAACCCCGCTTTCTCCAAGAAGTTCGTCCTCGACTACCACTTTGAGGAGGTGCAGAAGCTCAAGTTCGCCCTGTTCGACCAGGACAAGTCCAGCACACAGCTCGACGAGCACGATTTCCTGGGCCAGTTCTCCTGCAACCTGGGCGTGGTGAGCCGGGCCCTGCAGGTGGACAGACAGTCCCTGCCCTCCCAGATGTCACCCTGCTCCCAAGGACAGGGCGGGCCCTTGGACAGAGTCTCTCCTGCCTGGCTCCGGAGGTGGCATCACAAAGACAGATAGCTTGAGGGGCCAGCGGGCAGAAAAGGGGGGCAGTAGCCTGGTGGGTTTGGGGCCAGGTGATGGGCTCGTATTAGACGCCACTGAGCACAGTGCCAGCCAGATGTGGCCACACGGGAAAGGGGGGCCCCACGTGGCCAGAGCTACTGGTTGTTAGAAGCCATCAAGCGTGGTCTTGACTCTGGGGTAGGAGGATCCCCCCCAGAAACCAAGACACCCAGGGAAGTCCTACTCTGGGATGGGCTTGCTGTGTGACCTTGAGTAACTTCCTTTCCCTCTCTGGGCCGCACTTCCCCATCTCTCTCTGTCCTTGGTGAACTTAGGGAGGGTGGGGGTTTGCAGGGCTAGGAGCCTCTGACACAATCATCCTTTGTGACTGTGGACCCTTAGACAAGACCCAGCCCCTTCTGGGCCTCGATGCCCCCGTATTTCACCTGGGGATAATGTTGACTGCCCAGCCGACAGGGATGGTGAGGGAATAAAATTAAAATTCCTTGGAGAGGTCCTAGTGGAGACGGAAATGCCCTGGGCCTTGCAAGAGGTGATGCTCAGTGAGAAAAGCAAGGGTCCCACAGTTATGTAAGAAGTGGGGTGCCTCCATCAGGGCTCCCGCCGGCCTGTGTGTCCACACCCTCAAAAGGTAATTGAGGCCAGAGCTTAAGGCCCAGTGGTCAGCGGCACGGAACTAACAAGGGAGGGGAACCCTTACGCAGGACCAGACACCAGCCAAGCAGGGCCACCCCAGCCTGGAGGGAGGGGCAGGGCAGGAAGTGTGGGCAGGGCTGGTGAGAGCTGTGGCTTCGACTGCAGCGGAGCCAGGGCAAGGAAAACAGCTCCTGCCAGCCCTCAGCCAGCCTCCTCCCCGCCTGCTCTCCCGGCTCCTGCTGGCACCCCCACTGGCTGAACCCCCACAAGCCAGAGCACAGGGAGCCGGGTGCTCTGGGCCCCCAGGGACACAGAGAAGGCAGAGAAGTGCAGGGAGGGGACTGGAGAGAGAGACCCGCGTAGGGGGAGTGGAACACGCTCGTATGGGCACAGGAACCCTGGCCTTTCCCCTAAGAAACAGCCAGGGTGGCCCCCGAAGGGTGTGGGGTGGAGTGGGCAGAGGTGGGGGAAGGCGGCCTGGCACTGTGGCCCCTTTTCCCTTCTGGGTGTTGATCACTGACGCAGGTGTGACTGTATTTCCTGGGCAAACCAGTGAAAATACGGAGACAGTGGAGCCTCTTCGTCAAGGGAGGGTGAGGTCGGTTGGATGGCTTCAGGGGAGGCAGTTAGGGGGCTAAACCCCCCACAGTTGTCTCCAGACGTGAGCCTTGAAGAGCCTTTTCCTGGGGCAGCCGGGTCCGTGGGAGTCAGGCTGCTGGGCTCCCATCCCAGCTCTGGGACCTCAGGCCTCCGTTTCCCGGCAGCCCAGTGGGGTTAGCAGTAGCTACCTTCTGCCTCCCTTGAGCATCGCGCAGCGGGAGGTGTAGCCAGCGCCTGGCATGGAGCAGCCAGCTGTGAGTGCTTGAGCATCTTTCCTCCTCGCCAACCCTCACGGAGCTCCCCTCTCCCCTCTCTCCCCTCAGATCGTCTCCAACAAAAAGATCACTCGGCCTCTGCTGCTGATGAATGACAAGCCTGCCGGGAAGGGCTTGATTACGGTACCAGCCCCCCCTCCCCGCTGCACCCCCTCCGCTTCTGCCGGCTGCCCTCCCCCATCAATGGGCTGCTTCCCTGGCAGATAATTACCAGCTTTGTTTGGAGTAAAAAGGCCCAACTTACAACTTAGCAACAGGTCTCTTAGCAACGGGCTCCCAGCTCCACACATGATGCATAGGGGGCCGCCAAGCTGGGGGTAGCGGGGTTGTCAGAGCGCCCCCCCCCCCCACCAGCCTCCTACTCCCGGGGCAGGTGCGCTCCTACTCTGGAGGCCTCCAGAGCCCTCCCAGCGCCCCCTCCCTGCCCTGGCCCCTGCCTGTCCTCCGTTGGGGGTCTTTCAGGGGCGCCTTGCCAGGCAGAAATGGGCCTGTGGCTGCAGCGTGCAGTGATTCTGCGATGCGCAGTGATGGGCGCGATGCACAGTCATTCTCCGCGGTGCTCAATGATTCTTGCTCAGGTCCTTTTCCGGATGAGCTCCTGGGTCCTCCCAGATTCCAAGAAGGCGGAGAAACCCCCTTTGGCAGATGAGGGGACTGAAGCCCAGAGAGGAAGCGCCCTCGGGCGGGTCAGCTAGTGAGATTCTCTCCTGGAATGTCCCCTTCAGACCCCAGGTGACTCGGAGAACTGGCCACACAGGAGGGCGTGTCACTCTCCTGTTCTGGAGCCTCCCTGGCTCCTAAGGGCCGCGGAGCCTTGCGGTCAAGGCTGTGAGGGACTCGCCATCCCCACCTTGCTTTGCTGTCTCGGCTCTTTTACCCCCTTTGTGTATGCTCCTTGGGGTGGAGGCAACTGAATTCTTGCACACTTTGCACATACCCCCCGGCCCTTATCCACTGTCCTGCCGCCTGGCAAGGCCTCTCCCCACCTCCCTCCACCTCTTGGGGTTCAGAACCTCCCCACACCTGGCCTTCACAAGCCAGCTCCCCTCCTGCTGGAAGCCAGCCCAGGTGGACCCCACCGGCCTGAGGTGCCATCCCCCAAGCATTTCCCCCTGTCCCAGCTAGGCTCAGTTCCCTCCTCCGTGCAATGGGTGCAGCAATGGGACCCACCCTACAGGGTGCTGACCGTGTCTCAGCTGGAGTAGGAGAAGGGGAAGCAGGCGCCCAGCCTGGCCGGTGTCTGTGGTTCTGCAAGCATGTTCGGCGAGGCCATCCTAGAGGTGGGGGGAGGGGAAGCCCTAGGCCAGAGAGGACCCAGCCCACTGCACTGCTGTGGACCCGAGGGCCTGCCCGGCCACGCGGGGGACAGGGAGAGAGAAAGACCCGGAGAGGGCGCCTGGCAGTCCCAGGGAGACCCAGCTGGGCCATCAGAGAGCCATCATGGTGATGGGGGAGGCGTGGGGAATGGATGACAGTGTGAGTGGAGAGAGCAGAGGGAGCTCAGGTGGCTTCCATCCCTGCCCTGGGCCTCAGTTTCCCCAGCCGCGTAGTGAAGTGGCTGGAATTCCTGACACCATGGTGTTTGGACCCTGGGGCGTGAGTGGGCCCAGGACCTCTCCCCAGGGCTCAAGACCACCCCTCCTGCCTGGTGCCTGCTTTATCTGCCCTCGCCATCCCTCTCTTGAGCCACATGGGGTCCCTTTTTGATTCCTCATATCCAGAGGGGTTACCCCACTTTCCAAAGATGGAAAGGAGGTGTTGGGAAGACAAGAGACTTGCCCAAGGTCACTTGGCACTATCCTTCCCCTCCGTTCCCCCTCGTAGCTCTGGAGAGTTAGCTCCTGGGGCACCCTATGCCCACCCTGCCTGGCAGGAGTCCGGGGAGTCTGAGGCACAGGTGCTGAGCGCTCCCCCCCCCCCTCCGATTCCTCTGGCCTCACAGATCGCTGCCCAGGAGCTGTCAGACAACCGCGTCATCACACTGAGCCTGGCGGGCAGGAAGCTGGACAAGAAGGTGAGGGGGGCGGAGGAGGGGGTTCTCCTTCCGGGAGCAATTGAACAACCCCAATCCCAGGGTTGTGTGGCCTAGGCCTGGAACTCTGGCCGCCACTGTCATCACCCCCCACCAAGGGACAAGCCCATAGCACAGGGCTGTACTGGCCACCCCCAAGTAGGACCTCTTCACCATTAAGGTAGTGAGTTTCCCATCACTTAGAAGTATTCAAGACGTGGCTCCTTGTCAAGAGCCACTCCTTGGGAACTCCCTACCTCACTTTGTGTAAATGCTAGGATCCTTACAGTAACCTACGGGGCCCCACCTGGTGTGTCCGCAGCCCCAGACCCCCTGACCTCACCTGTTTCACTCTCCTCATTGTCATTCCGCTTCAGCCAGATCAGCTCCTCCTTGTCTCAGAATTACACGAGGTGCCCTACTGCCTCAGGACCTTTGCACATGCTGTTCCCCCTGCCTGCAATGTTCTTTTCCTTGAATATTCTCATGGTGGCCCCTCGCCTCCATCACGCCTTTGCTCTTGTGTCACCTCCTCAGCAAGGTCTTCCCCAAAACTGGAATGGTCCCTGATCCCCCCCACCCCTGCTTTACTTGTCTTCTTAATACTAATCACTGCCTGATGTACACTATTATTTATTTTCTGGCTCCCCCACTTGATTACAGACTCTTTAGAGCGATACTCTTAACTTAAATCAATGGATTTTAAAAGGATAGCATATCCCATCGGTAATGTGCTTGGGAGAGTTGCCATTTTTTCGGATTCCCACTAAATAAATGAGAATCACGTCCTGCCAGGGGCCTCCCCTGGCCCTGGGAACAATCACCCTTTTGAAGTCCTGGCTGGCCTACGAAGCTGGCCTCCTGCTCCTGCAGCTCCACCCTCAGGGGCTCCGAGTACAAGTGTGGGAACCCCGGGGTGGGGTGGTTTCTCCGGGGAGGCAGTGGGTCCCAGGGGCTGCAGCAGCTCTGGCCTCTCGCTGAGCCCTGCAGAGGCCAGGGGAGGGGGCCAGGCTGGCTCTGCCCACAGCCGCCCCCTGGCCCTGGGCGGTGGAGGCAGCCGGCCACAAACCCCCTTCCGGCTGAATGTGGCAGCTGCGCCCCCCTCACCTGCACCTCCCGCTCCCTCCAGGACCTCTTCGGGAAGTCGGACCCGTTCCTCGAGTTCTATAAGCCCGGGGATGATGGCAAGTGGATGCTGGTCCACAGGACGGAGGTGGGTGCGTGGGGACCGGGGGTCTCTAAGCCGGGGGGTCTCCAGTCCAGCCGCCCCCAACGGCCGAGAGAGGGCTGTGCAGTCACAGCAAGCAGTGCCCAGGGGAGCGTGATGGTGCCTGAAGGACTTGTTCTCCCTGCCACAGGGATGCCCACTTCCGTCCTCAGAAGCGTGGCTGTGGGTCTCTCCATCTTGCCACTCCCCGTCCCCACTGGGCTGCTCTGACCCCAGCGCACTGCTGTCCCCTGGCCCAGGCCCACCCTTGCCCCTCACTGTCCTGCAGGTGATCAAGTACACGCTGGACCCTGTGTGGAAACCGTTCACCGTGCCACTGGTGTCCCTGTGTGACGGGGACATGGAGAAGCCCATCCAGGTGAGGGGGCCCCGGGAGCCCTGCTCCCCACGCTGCCACTGCAGCCTTCCTGTCCACCCGAGGCGTCCTGGCTGCCCTGGGAAAGCTCTTTCTTTTTTCTTTTTTTAAAATATTGATTTCAGAGAGGAAGGGAGAGAGAGAAACATTAATGATGAGAGAGATCCTACTAGGGATCAAGCCCACAGCCTGGGCATGTGCCCTGACCAGGAACCGAACCATGACCTCCTGGTTCATAGATCGATGCTCAACCCCTGAGCCACGCCAGCCAGGAAGCTCTTTCTTACTCAGATGGAGAGAGAACCCATCTGGGGGGAGGGGGAGGAGACCCGGGTCCTGGCCCTGGGTCTGCCCAGCCCCTGAGTGACCTGGGCAGTGCTTCCAGCTTTGTGGTCCCTTCTCTAAAACAGGGTGACTGTCCTGTTGTCCCCGAGGGGTTTGCTCATGGAGCTGAGAGGGGCTGGAGGGCTCCTCTTTGGGGGGCAGCTCTGGGGTGACCTCACTGGATCCACCCCAGGTCATATGCTACGACTATGACAACGACGGGGGCCACGACTTCATCGGCGAGTTCCAGACCTCGGTGTCACAGATGTGTGATGCTCGCGATGGCGTTCCGGTAAGAGGGGCGCGTGTGTGTGACCCCAAAACCTCCGCAGGGGCCAGGGAGGGGGCACAGGTTTTGGAATCAGGCAGCCTGGGGCTCAGATTTTACTTCTCCGGCTGTATGACCTTGAATAAGACATCCAATCTCTCTGGACCTCAGTTTCCCCATCTGTCAAATGGGGGTGGAATAGAGTGGGAATTAAATGAAATGAGACAGGGAAAGTGCCTAGCACATAGTGAGCACTCAGGAGCTGCCCATGTAACTGACTTCGAGAAGCCAGGCCCTGGGTGCCAGTTCTGGGCTCATGAGTGGATATGACATGGACATGTTGTCTTAAGGTTGGGGTAGAGGCAGCTCCCCTACCTTGGGGAGCCACAGCTTGGTGTGAACCCAGGGGGCAGGACCCACTTCTGGGTGTGGTCATCCAGGAAGGCTTCCTGGAGGAGGCATGCTACCCCTGGTCGATGCTGTGGAGGGGATTCTGGGGTCCAGAGGAGGGTCAGTCCCCAGGCAGGCCCTGAGGTGAGCTTCTCTCCCTCCTCCCAGCTGGAGTTCGAGTGCATCAACCCCAAGAAGCAGAGGAAAAAGAAGAACTATAAAAACTCGGGCATTATTATCCTGCGATCCTGCAAGGTGAGCCAGCGGGGAGTGGGGGAGGCACAGGGCAGGGCTGGTGAGCCTGCGTGCCAATCCTGGTTCTGCCAATCCTGGTCCTGGCTCTGTGACTTTCGGAGCTGAACCTATGTGGGCCTCAGTTTCCTCGTCTGTAGAATGGGGATGTTGATGAGGTAAAGCATGGGAAGGGTTAGTCTCATATCACATCCCAGGGCGGAGGTCTTGGAGGACATGAGATGACCCCATAACTTTATGGACCACATAACAGCTGGAGATGTTCTCTGTCATACAATTAGTAGGTGTAACTGATGTGCTGGGTCCTGGGACCCCGCCTGCAATCATTGTTTGTGCATGAGCGTGTGCGTGCATGCGTGTGTGTGTGCATGTGTGTATGTGTGTGTGTGTATATGTCCCCACTGGGAACCCTTGCTCTGAGTGCTTTGTCCTAGAGGTCTGGGTTTTGTTGTAATCAGGCCCAGCTCTGTCCTCTGCCTTTCTTGGTCTCCTTGACCTTGCTAAGGTTTCAGGGTGCAGAGCAGCGGCTTCAAGGTCATCCGTGGAGAGTGTGGCCCAGTGGAGGGCCAGCCCTCGGGCAGGGCGGGGCCCCACTGACTCCCTGATTTCTTGCAGATAAACCGGGACTACTCCTTCCTGGACTACATCCTGGGAGGCTGCCAGCTCATGTTCACCGTAAGGCTCCCCCCTCCCCAGTGAGGGTCATGCAAGAGGGACTTTCCGGGGCCCAGGGCTGTGTCTGCCCTGGCGGGTGGGCCTGAGTCCGGGCTTAGCTGCAGGTCAGCGCGTGGCTGCCCGGCCCACAGAGTTTGCTGGCAACACCCCTTGGGAAGGAAAAAGCCAACTTCCCCCTCGCTGGCCACAGGCCTTCCTGCCTCACCTGCTCCCTCCCTCCTCCTTGCTCCGCTCTTTCCACACCGATGCTCACTCTTCCCCCCACATGCCAAACCCCAAGCCCGGCTCTGCCTTAGGCCTTGCATTTGCTGTTCCTTCTGCCTGGAACTCTTTCCTGGAAGGCAGCTATGCTCACCACTATACCACCAACGCCTTCAGGAACTCTCTTTCCTGGAACCTTCTGGTGGCCGCCCTGCCATCCTGCAGGCGGGGCATGGAGGTCGCCCTGTGAGGAACCTTGCCTTCCCTGTTGCTCTTTCTAGTTCATCCTTTTCAGGGCGCTCGCTGCTCTGAGATGATCTGAAGTCTTTCTTGCTCATCCCTGTTGTCCCACCTCTAGCTTATGTTTCTGCTCCGACCTCCAGTGCCTAGCAAGGAGCAGACGCTCAGTAAATGCTGCTGTGGCCTGGAGTGTGCTGTGCAGACTTCTGTCCCGGGTCCTCACCCCAAGGGGATCCTCCGGCCCAGGGGAGAACCTGCTGGTCCCATGCTCTGCCCACCTCCCCACCTGCCTCACGGCCTCCATCACCACCTCTAGGTCCCTGAGGCCTGGAGGTCAGCTGCAGGGTTAATGGGGTTGGGGGATCAGCCCTGTTGACTGTAATTGTCTGGTCACCGCTGCCCCCTCACCCACAGAGAGGCCAGGCAGTCCCATTCCTCCCGCATGCATGTGCCTACTCAGCAGATGGGCACTGAGCACCTCCTGGGTGCCAGGCTCTAGGCTGTGCCCCTACCGGGGTCCCTCGAAGATGAAGACATGCCACCCTGACCTCAGGGAGCCAACCCGCCCCACAGCCACTGAGTCCTAAGGTGGCCGTCTCCCCGCGGGGTCCCTGTCCTAACCCTCCGCTGCCGGGCAGTGCCCGCCCCTTGGTGCTGCCCTGAAAGGTCTGGGCTGGGCTTCCCTCAAGGCTGAGAGCTGGTAGAACCCGGATCCCTGGCCACTGTCAGCCCCAGTCCCTGTGGGGCACCTGCCTGGTGCCAGGTGCCCAGCCCTGGACCCAGTTCTGCTGGGCATGCGTCTTGCTTGCAGGTCTGATTGGGGAGGTGGGCACTGCCCTACCTGCAGCCTCAGGTCCCAGGCCCCTTGGTGGTCTGAGGGGTGAGGAGGAGTTGGCTTGGGGTGGGTGAGTGTCTGCCTGGCTCTGTAGGTGGTGGGATCCTCAGGATAAAGGCCTGGAGATGGGGAGCCGGGGAGCTGGGAGGGTGAAGGGGAAGGAATTTGGGCTCTAAGTTGGCTTTGCACCCCATCTGGACAATAGACTTTATGCTCAGGCCACGGTGAGCCACAGCTGGCGTGAGAGCCAGAGGAGTGACACAGGTGTCAGACCGCCTTATGGGAGAGGAGCGGGCTCCCCGTGTCCCGTCAGCCTCTCTGTTCCCCAAGGGTGAGAAGGGGAGCTGGGGTCTCTGCTCACACCGGGGGTGTCTCCTGCCCACCCTGCAGGTCGGGATAGACTTCACAGCCTCCAACGGGAACCCCCTCGACCCCTCCTCTCTGCACTACATCAACCCCATGGGCAGCAACGAATACCTGTCGGCCATCTGGGCCGTGGGGCAGATCATTCAGGACTACGACAGGTGAGCAGGGGAGGGACTCCGCACGTCCGTTCGGCTCGGCTCCAGCCCACGCAGCTGAGACGTGGCCCCCGCCTCGGGGAGTTTCTACCTGAGCGCGAAGATGGGGGAGAAATCACTGGGGTTTCCACAGACCAGTTTACAAGTGAGGCAGGAGCTACGGGAGCTCCAGAGAAAGAGGGAGCCTGGGGTATCGGGAAACCCCCAGAGAGAAGGGGCCATTTGAATTGGGCCTTAGCGGATGAGGAGGAGTTCGCCACGGGGAACAGATGGAGGAGAGGTGTTCCAGGAGGGGACGCACAGGATTGAAGTGGAGTGGCCAGTGGTCAGTGGCCAGAGCTGGGGGGACAGGGTGTGAGGGAGGGCAGGTGGAAGGAGATGAGGCTAAGCGCCAGGGCCTTGAACGCCAACCAGGGTTCTCCTTTGGGGAGAACGTTCCCAGCCATGAAGGAGGGCTGAGTGCCTTTCACTTCCATCGTGCCTGGTTTAGCGGCTGCATGAGGCCCCGGTGTGAGAAGGATCTAGAAGCTGCATGCAGGCCCATTGGTGAGACGCTCTGTGTCTGCCACAGTGTAGATGGGGCCAAGTCACACCAGCCACCCAGAGGCACATCTGCGCTCGAGGGTCCTTTGAACAGAGGTTGGCTAGAGGGGGTGAGCTTTCTCTGTGAGTGCAAGACAGAGGGCCCAGCTCTGGGGAGGGGCTTGGGAAGGGCGAGGGCGGGTGGGTGCAGCCCCTGTCCTGTGGTCTCACAGTGATTTTTTTTTCTTTCTCTTATCAGTGATAAGATGTTTCCCGCTCTAGGGTTCGGGGCCCAGTTACCCCCAGACTGGAAGGTAGGTGAAGCCGGACTCCTGGCTGAGATGGGATGCGAGTGTATCTTCCCAAGATTTGCTTTGGAAAGGTCTGGCGCTCTGCCCAGCCGCCCTGCCTTTGAGTTGCCCCCAAACCCATGCTCCTTTCTCATCCTGAGCCTCCCACGGAGCAGGACAGGGAGGCTGTCTGCCCCCCAGTACCCAACTCTGGCGGGGCGGGGGGAGATGAGGAGGATACCAGACTTAGCAAATAAAAACACAAGACACCCATGGAATTTCAGATTAACAAGGTGTGTGTTTTTTTTTTTTAGTATAACCATGTCCTAAATATTGTCTGGGAAATGCTTATACAAAAATATCCATTGTTTATCTGAGATTCAAATTTAACTGGGCATCTGTGTTCTGTCTGGAAACCGTAAAGACAGGCAGGGTCATGAGTGCGGAGTTGGGGAGATGGGACAGCATAGGCTAGAGGAGGGCCCCAACCCCGCCTGGGAATATCAAGGAAGGCTTCCTGGAGGAGGCGTGGTCTAAGCCAAGAGGGGAAGGGAAAGTAGGGATTCTCAGAGTGACTGGGGGTGGCGCTGGGGCAGGGAGCGTGGCAGAGAGAACAGCCTGTCAAAGTCTGGGCGGCAGAGGAAGCAGGCCAGTTGGAGGAACAGAGGGAAGGGGGGCGTGATGGACTGTCTGTGGAAGATGGGCAGGACGGAGAGAGAGGAGGCTAGAGGGTGGGGGGCAAGCCCTGCAGGGCCTCAAACGCATATTAAAGAGCAATGGGGGCTGCTGCGGGGTCCACGTGGAGGGTTATAATCCAGGTGGCACTTTTGAAGGCTGGCTGCTGAGCGGCGACTGGCTGGGGTGAGGGTGGGCAGGATGGAGGGATGGAGAGAAGGGACGATGGCCATTTTACAGGTGAAAGAACAGAGGTTCAGGTGACCTGCCCAAGGTCCCATTTGCAACAGGGGCCTTGATTCCAACCGGGCAGATGGACCCTGAGGTTGATTCTCAGAAGCTGCAGCCCCTCTGATGAGAGGCCTGGGGGGGGGGGGGGTGCGCATAGGGGCTCCTACCCCTGCGTGTCTGTCCCAGCCAGTGCGCCCGCCTGTCCACGTTGCTTGCGGCGCATGCCCTTTCCAGAATGAGCATTCGCTTCCCACCCTCCCCAGGGAGGATGGTTTTCACCTGGAACTTCAGAGAGTGGCTACGGGACCTGCTGGCCATCCTGCGACAGGGGGCAGGGCCCTGCAGGACGTGCGGTGGGGAGAGGGGGCAGGGAGGGCTGGTGCTGGCAGGCCCAGCCCCAGCAGGAGCCTGTTGCTAGGACACCAGCCAGCTTTCAGAGAACCGCTCTGTGAGATGTTCTCTTGCGCAAAAGCCTCCTTGAAAATGTCACAGGGCCACTCTGGGGAGACCGGGGCTTGACCAGGCTGGAGTGCCCCGGCGGTGCCCCGAGGGAGGTGGAACCACGGAACCAGGCGGGGAGAGGATGGAGAACTCTGTCCCATCCTCCCTGCCGGGCCTGACCCCTCCTAGCACCCCCTCCCTCTCATTCTAACTGGCCTTGCTCCTGCCATGAGCCTCTTTCCTTCCTTCCCACCCCAGGGCCTTTGCATGGGGCCTTCCCCAGCCTGTTGCTCCCTTTCACTCACTTCCCACAGCGCTTCTCAGAGAGAGAGCAACCCCATCGCTTGGCCTTCTGTGCTATGGGGCCTCCTCCCTGCGGGGCTCTGTCCTCAGGGAACTGTGGTCACTTCTGTCTGTGTGGGCTCAGTGCTGGGGGGGAGGGGGCGCTGGCTTCCTCCTCGCTGTGCGCCTGCTCCCGGCATGCACTTGGGGGGGGTGTTTGTTGACAGTGAATTTGGGGCCCAGGGGCCTGTGTAGGCAGAGGTGTTGGTTCTGAAGCTGGGAGGAGCTAGGAGGACTGGCTCCCTGCACTGGGGTCTCCGTTCCTCCCTGGCCGGGGCAGGGGCTGAGGGCTTGGACCTTCGAAAGGAGCCAGAGTTAGATGAAGGGAGAGATGGGGCAGAAGGAAGGCCTGGGTGGGGAAACGGAGGCTTACGGAGGGCAGCTCTGAGGTCGGCTCCCTCTACCATCTGAGCCTCCCTCTCCAGTCCTGCCTCTGCCAGGGCCACAGGGAGCGGTGTCTTAAGTAACTCACGGAGCAGGGCCCGGAGAGGGGAACGGGGACCATTGGTTGTCACGGGCCACGGGGAGCCCCAGGACAAAGACCTGTGCCCAGCCGGTCCCCAGGGGCCCCTAATCGGCTTGGTGTGGCCTCCGGGCAGCTGGTTGTTTACCGGCGTTTTTCAGGCAAACCAGGGCAACAAGCGTGGGAGGGGCTGTGCACGGGCAGCACGGACACCTGTCCCCCAGGCCTGTTCCTGGCCCCGCTGTGGCTCACTCATGTGACCCAGGCATCCCTTGGCCCTCTCTGAGCCTCAGTGTTGCCACCTGGGAAATGGAGCAGCTGCCGTAGGTAACCTGAGAGGCCCGAGGTGGAGGCTGACCTCCCACAGCCCCACCCACTTGGCCCCAGGCCACGCCCTCCCCCAAAGAGGGGAAGGAGTTGGGGATGAAGAGGCTGGGAGGCTGAGAAAGGTAAATTGTCAGTCTACCCCTATCAGGGGGGACTTTCCCCCCTGGTCTCTAAAATCTCCTAAAATCTGATTTTGTAGGAAATCGTGGGCCCAAGGGAGACCTGTTTCCCTGGCAACCGTTTTCCTCTCTCAGCCCCCTCCATGCAAGCCCCTCTCCAGATCGCTGTAGAGGCTCATCAAGTTGCCATGGCAACGAGGACCTGGGGGGGCGGCCCTACACCTGGAACCCAGACTGGGGACAGAGGAATGGGGACCTGGGCAGGGCCAGGGCCCAAGAGGGGCATCCAGGGACTGGCTCCATGCCAGGCACTTAGGGCTGAAGGAGCAAAGAACAGAACCCCGCGCCCCCAGAACAGGGAGGGGTCTCCTCCTCAGGCCTCCTGCCCACCCTCCCCTCTTGGCGCAGGAGGGCTCCCCAGGGGCTGGCGTCCAACCCCATCTCGAGGCGTGAGGGGCCTGTGTCTCTGGCCTGTTCCGCCGCGTAGCCTTGGCACCTGGCTTCCCCTCTCCGGGCCTCAGTGTGTTGGTCTGTGAAGTGGGGGCATTGGACTCCCAGCGCCTCCACTGTGGTGTCAGGAGCTAACGCGTGAGTCTGGGGTGGTCTGTGCCCAGACGGGAGCTCCCCCTGGGCCGACTCTTCACCCTCCTAATTAAAACCCTCAACGCAAGGCAGGAGCACCTGCGGAGGTCCCTGGGTTTATGCAAAGTGAGCGCAGGAGGCAGCCTGGCCTTCCGTAGACGGGAGAGCATGGGCACATTCTAGTCCGCGCTGCGTCTCAGTTTCATCATCTAAAAAGTGGGGTAATAACTGGCCTTTCCCCACTGGGCGATGCGAGGAAGGAACGAGGGGGTGATTGTGAAGCAGGAACACGGGGCGTGGCACGCGGTAGGGAAGGGGGCCGAGTGGGGAGTTTGAATCGGCTGGAGGAGGAAGAGTGGGGGGACCCCCTTCTGAGCTCTGGGCTTTCCTGAGGCCCGGGGTTCTGCAGCCACCAGTCCCACCTGCAGCCCTGATGGGGTCTAGTTCTGGTCCATGCGTGTTCCCCAAGATCAGGGTGCAATGGCGACAGGGTGTGCGGGGCAGCCTATGGTGCAGGGGAACTCTGGTTCTGGCCCCAGCGCGCGCGAGAGCTGGTGATGACGGGCATTCCGAGCGCTCCTAGGCCTGCTGTCTCAGAGGCACCTCTGCCCACTCAGGCAGCCCCGATCCTGATGACGGTTTGGGGTGATGGGGAGGGGTCTCGGGGGTCCTCTCCGTGTGGCTCAGACCCAGCAGAGGTCAAGCAGATGTGGGGGCATCAGTAGCCCTGACCTCGGGGAGGGGAGCAGTAAAGAGCCAGGTGCCCACAGAGGGAGTCTGGGCGCAGCAGGGGGGTGGCCTGGGACCAGGTTTGGGGCCAGGAGGCCGCCAGCTGAGCATCTTCTCTGCATTTCAGGTCTCCCATGAGTTTGCCATCAACTTCAACCCCACCAACCCCTTCTGCTCAGGTGAGCGTCAAGCCTCCCCACACCTGCCCTGGGTTTGCGCTGGGCCACCTTCCTGGGTGGAGGGAGGGCGGAGTACAGGCCTACAGGCTTCCGTACTTTCCTCCTCTCCCCTCCCCCTCCGGCTTTCTCAACACGAGCAAGATGGGGGCTGGAGTTGCAGGTTGGAGTCGGGCGGTCCTGGGTTCAAGAGTAGCTGCTGCCCTTTCCTGGCTGTGTGACCTCGGAGAGATCCCTGCACCTCTGAGCCTTTGGCTTCTCACCTGCCCTAGGAGATGTGATACCTGCTTAGCTCACATCACTGTGGTCAGGTGAGAATTCAGGAGAGCGCTGACCGGAAGCCCTGGGTAGACCAGGAGGGGGTAAGGGTGGAAGATTACATCCCTGCCTCTCACCTCCTGCCAGCTCTGGCTGGGAGGGCCTGGCCCTGCCCCCCTCCGCCTTTCACGGAAAACCTAGGCACCCAAGGGTTGAAGGTTGCCTGGGGCAGGCAGTGGGCGGGCAGTCTGTGCTCAGCCCGTACCCCAAGGCCTCAGAGGATTTCTGAGCCTCAGAGTCAGTCAGGAAAGTACTGGAGGAGGAAGAGGAGCTCCGGGTGGGTATGGAAGAGGGCGGTCCTGCCATCATGGGACTTTCAGCCTAGGATTTGGCCTGGGTGAGGCACCCCCCTTCCTGGGGGAGCCCCAAAGCTGGCCTGGTTTGTAGTTGGAAGGGAAAGGCATCAAGTCCCCAACTTGGGGATGATGCTGACTCAGAAGCCACAAGTTGACCCTCACTCCTGTCTGGTCTGGGGCGGGTCTCCAGAGATATTTTGTCCAAGTGCCCGTTAGTCACCCTCACTGCTGGCCAGAGACCTGCTAGAGGGGACCACAGGGCAGGCGGGATATTCTCGGGCTCAGAAAGGTGGCTGTTTACAGACAGAGCACCTACTGCGTGCAGGGGCGGGGGAAGCAGCTCCGTGCCCCCAGCAAGCCCGAGCAAAAGCCACAGCGTGTCCCAAATGGACTTCCTGATGGCTCCCCGGGGCCCTGACGTGTCACCGCAGGCTTTTCCAAGCCTGCTGCACCCCCTCCCGCCAACTGCCCAAAGGTAGATTATCGGTCTCATGAACGGGAAACGGGCTCAGAAAGATTAAACGTGCCGCAGGTTCCGCAGCTAAGAAGGTGCAAAGGTAAGATTTGAACTCAGGTCCGTCTGACTCCACATTCGGGGCTCTTTATACCGCCCGGCCCCGCCCTCCGGGAGCTTCCAGTGGGAGCATTCGGGGTGAGCAATTGGGATGAGAGAAGGCGCAGGCTGAGGGAGCACCCGGCTGACGTAGACTCTCGTCTCCGAGGCAGGTGTGGACGGCATCGCCCAGGCATACTCGGCTTGCCTGCCCCACATCCGCTTCTACGGCCCCACCAACTTCTCTCCCATCGTCAACCATGTGGCCCGGTTTGCGGCCCAGGCCACGCAGCAGCAGACGGCCACAGTGAGTAGCGGCCTGAGACAAGCCCCTCCCCAGCTCTGAGCCTGTTTCCTTTCTGAAAAGGGAGAGGGAAAGCTGCGGGGGTGCTGGGAGCATCTGGGGCAACCTGAATGGGACAGTGTCTGGGACTGGCCTGGGAGTGGCTTTTCATAAAATTCCTGGGGCTTTGGGCTGGAATTGTTCGGATGCCTGCAGCCAGCCAGGCCATTGTCCTGCCCAGCTATTATCCGCTGGAGCCAGCTTTCAAAGGAATGGAAAAAAGACCCGCATTCTTGTTTAAGGGAAAAACCAGGAGGGGGAGTAGGAAGGAAGCCAGCAGCCTTCCACGGCCCTGTCACCTGCTGAGAGCTGGTAGGACTGAGGTGGAGGTGGGGCCCCTACCGTCCACTGGCTGGATCCTAGGTCTGTGGTGGGGGGCCTCCCACTGGCTGGATCCTAGGTCTGTGGGGGGAGCCTGGGCCCGGGGAGGGCCAGGAAGGTGCCTGTGTGTTCTGGTCTGCATCCTGACCAGCTCTAATCCTCCCAGCACTCCAGTCACTCTATGGTGGCCTGGTCCTCCCTTGGGAGCCAGCTCCCTCCTGTTGCCCACCCCAGCTCGGGCGTCTCCATCCATCTCTGGGCTGCAGGAGAGGGGCCAGGGCGTCTCTATTGGCTCCTCTTACACCAAGAATGGCTACTAATAGGTCTCTACTTCTTCCCAGTCCTGGGTCCCGTCTCACCTTGCACAAAATATGGGGGCGGTGGGCTGTCCTATGGTTCAGCCCTGTGAGAAATGGCTCACCTGTCTGAATTCAAATGACGGACTCGGAGACAGAAGTATGGTGAAAATGAGACCTTCAATACCCTCTCGAGAGGGGGTGTCCGTCCCATTGTACAGGCACACCTGGTGCAGCCAGCATAGCCTATTAATTTAGTCCCTCCTCCGGTTCCTCATTGGCTGAGTACTATGGGGTCACCCATCTCCTCACATGTCGCCTAGGTCTTGCTGTCTCCCACTGGGCCATTAAAAAAAGAAAAATTGGGCTGAGGCCTTTCTAGCTGCCTCCACCTCCCTGTCTAGCGGAGGCAGACGCCCCGGGGTTTCCACCATGATGCTGGCCCACAGGCAGTTCTTGGTTCCTCTTCCCTCCTCCCTCCTCCCTCCATTCTGTCTGCCCTGGGGAAATTCAGCAAATTCCCTCAAAGGCCAGCCATGTGAAGATGGATCACAGAGGTCCATTTCCTGCAGTCCCAAGCTCTGGGAGCCCCCAAAACCCTGTTCATACTCCAGCGCCCCCACATCATGGCTGTGTGACCCGCAGCAGGTTGCTTAAGCTCTCGGACCTGTTTGCTCACCTGAACACTGCAGGTGATGGCACGGCACTTGCCTGCCAGCAGCACGGGGAGGATTCAGCCAGATGAGCATGCACATGGCTCAGCACAGAGCCCCACGCACACTGAGTGCTCAGAGTGTGGGTGGCTGCGTCTTCTGGGGCATTTGGTGATGTCGAGCACATTTAGGCCCGAGGCAGAAGAAAACAATCGGTGCATTAACTGATGCTTTTATACAGCCGCTTTGAGGGGAATGCTTGGTGTGGCTTCACCCTCCCTGTTCCCAGGCACACGCACACGCATGCCCACGCACAGGAAAGAGAGCAGGTGGTAGGAAGTGTCTCTCTAGGCAGAGCTGTACTCCATTCATTCACACAACACATCTTTTGTTTTTAAATATATTTTTTATTGATTTCAGAGAGGGAGAGAGATGGAAACATCAATGATGAGAAAATCATCAATCAGCCGCCTCCTGCACGCCCCCCACTGGGGATCGAGCCCACAACCTGGGCAAGTGCTGTGACCGTAATTTGAACCATGACCTCCTGGCTCCTAGGTCGATGCCCAGCCATGCTGTCTGGGCCACACAACCCGTCTTTACTGAGAATATTTCTGTGTAGTATGGGAGGGGGGAGGGGGGCTCTGTGATACGCAAGACATGGCCTCTGTCCCCCAGAGCCTGCAGTCTAGTGGGGGGCCGGGCCAGAGAGCAGCAACCGAGATGTAAGGCGATTAAAGCTACGGTGACAGAAGTAGAGTCATAAAGGTGGCACCTGACCCAGAGGGCGCAGGAAGGCTTCTTGGAAAAGTGATGTCCAGGCTGAGACTTGGAGGATGCTTGAGAGTTAGCCTCGAGTTGTGTGTGTGCACCTGCATGTGTGAACATGCGTGTGTGCATGCATGTGGAGCACCCCAGACGGAGGGAACGGCATGTGCAAAGCCTGGAGGCATGGTGTGTGGGCATAACTGAAGGAGAGTGTGGTGGAAGAGGGCTGAGCCAGCTCCCACAGGGCCGTGGGGGGTGGTGAGGAATCTGAATCTGCCCTTGAGGGCAGTGGGGAGCCACTGAAGGGTGTTAAGAGGTTCTGGTGGGGCCAGGGGACTCCCACCACGGGGCCTTCATTTTCCCCTCTGCTCTGGCCCATAAGACTCGGGCCATCTTGTCCATGGCCCATCCTGGTTGGCCTCCTAGGTGTCTGGTGTTCCCGTGGAGGGGATCTGGGAAGCAGCCTGGACCCTGGGAATTTCCCCCCTTCCATTCTCACCCCAGGGCCCTCGGCAAACCCACTTCTCAGAAATAAGCCAGGGAGTGCAGACTGACCGGCACTGTGTGGTCAAGTCAGTTTCTTATCAATCACATCACAACGTTAAATGGGTTGGTGGCTGGTTACAGCCCTAGAAACCCAAAGAGCCTCAGGCAAAGGCAGAGGATGCAAGGCGGTCCCTGAAGGGTGCTGGGAGTTTGGGTTTGGGGTTCAACCTGACAGTGATGGGGTGTTTCTGGAGCACAGACAGGGTGAGATGGCCTGTGAGGTGGAGAAGAGGGTACAGGGGGCTATCCTGAGGGTTGTTCAGGGTGTGGGGGAGGGAGGGGTGCCCCAAGGGGGAGCCCCATGGGCAACGCTGCAGTGGAAAGAGCTCACGGGGGGGGGGGGGGGGGAGACCCTCAGGTGGGTTTGGGAGCTGAGGCTGGGAAGGGTGTGCCAGGCGGAAGTAAACCAGGAAAGGCTCCCATGGAGGTGGGACATCTTGGGGTAGCGCAGACCAGGACTGTCTGTGGGGACAGCAGAGCCCCTTCCCCCCTCCTACTGCCCGGCTCTGCCCTTCATTCTCCCCGTCCACAGCCCCTCCCAGGTCCCTTCTGAGCTATCTTGGGGGGGGGCGTGGACCCCTGGGGTTGTAATGAACCCTAGAGGCTCCTGGACAACCTGGGCTCTGCCTACGATGGGCAAGGAGCCCAGGACTTCCACCGCCCAGGCTGGTGACCCAAGCTGAGGACAAACGTGAGCGTGGGCATTGTGACGAGCTGGCTGGCACCCAGGAGCAGGTGAAAGTCCAGTGCCACGGCTCTGGACCTTGCCCTAGCTGCTATGTTGGACATTCTGGCCTCCTGACGCTAGGGTGCTGGGTGAGGGTGCAGGCCCCACTCCTGGAGAGACAATGCAGGCAAAGGAGGGCGCTGTGGGAAGAACCCCAACGTTGGAGTCAGCTAGGCTTGGTTCAGAATGGAGACTGGCTGGGAGGCCTGAAGTCACTTAACCTCACTCAGTGCATCTTCTCTAAAAGGAGACTTGCAGTGGGAAGGTGCCAGGGAGGGCCTGTGCAGGCCCTGTGTTCACAGGGACTTCCTCACCCAGATAGTTGGTGCCCACTGCCCTGCAGCAGTTCAGGGCCTGTCTGTGCCCACCTCCCAGGACAGGGCTGAGGGAGGCTCAGGCCTGCGCGCTCCAGGTCTCCCAGGGCAGACGTGTGGCTGACTGCACGGGGAGCCAACAGGGCCGCGAGGGGTGGAGGATGGGAGGCCTCATTGCCAGGCCTCTCAGTTCCTGTCTTCTTGCCAGCTGGGTGCCCAGGAATATTTCTGGTGGGATGGAAGCACCCGACTTAGGGAAGGGCTGCTGGGGTGGGGGGCTGGCAGCAGCAGCCCTCCACTGCAGGGGTTCAGGCCACCATCTCCATAGCAACAGGTATGCCCAGTCAAGGGTTTGATCTCTTAAAGGCACAGTGCAGGAGCCAGCCTACTGCTGCCAGGACTGGGATTAGGATCATGGGTTCATGCCTCCATGTGACTCACCCCCTCCTTCCTTCCAGTTTGCTTGGGGGACAAGCAGGAGAGCAAGGCATCCTAGGGGCTGAACTTGTATCCCCTGTACGTCCCTCAGGGAGCAAACGGGCGTGAAGGTGGCCAAATGCTGACCTGGGGGCTGACTTGGGCCTGCCGTCCACGACCTTGGCTGGTCTGGGCCCCAACTTCCTCTCCTGAGAGGCGGAGGGGTCGGCGTAAAAGGCAAAAGCTCTAAGCAGAGATGAGGCAGCTCCGAGGGCTCCTCTATTTATGGAGGGAAAACTGAGTTCCCCCGGAAAGGGGCCAGAGGGTGCCAAGGACAGAGCCGAGTTGAAAACGAAGTCTCGGGCTGAGACTGGGTCGCACTTTAAACAGACAAGAGGGCTGCAGGGGCCTCGGTGCTGGAGGTGGCTGGGACCCGGCTACAGCTGGGGACACTTCCTCCCATGGGTCAGAGGGCTGTGAAGGGCGGGGATGGGATGGGAGGGGAAGGGGCCTCAGGGCCCTGTTGAGTGCCCACTGACCTCCCCACAGCAATACTTCATCCTCCTCATCATCACGGACGGCGTCATCAGTGACATGGAGGAGACGCGGCACGCCGTGGTGCAGGCTTCCAAGCTGCCCATGTCCATCATCATCGTGGGCGTGGGCAACGCCGACTTCGCCGCCATGGAGTTCCTGGACGGGGACAGCCGCCGGCTGCGCTCCCACACGGGGGAGGAGGCGGCCCGAGACATCGTGCAGTTCGTGCCCTTCCGAGAGTTCCGCAACGTGAGTGGGGGCCAGGTTGGGGAGGGGCGTCACTGGGCCCCAAGAGCCATAAAAACCAAGGATGAAGCTTGGGATTGTCTGCCCAGTCCCTAGGCTCCTCCATCCTCAGCTCCATTGGCTGAGCATTTCCTGCGGGCCTACTAAGTGCCAGGTGCCATGTCAGGCCCTGCCCTGGACAAGACCATGTGATACTGTGAACACTGGCTTCGGAGGACCTGCCCTTTAACTCTGACCAGAAGTCAGTTACCCGTGTGAGGCAGATTTCAGGAGCCATAGGGGCAAGAGCAAAGGCCTAGAGGTGAGAGGCTTTCCTCGTACACCGGGCCCGGCCGCCTCAAGTCCCAGATGGGAACCAGGCCCCTCTCAGGACGGCTCCTCTCCCTCAGGGCCTCTGCAGGGAGGACTGGCTCCTGGAGGGACTGTGCCAAGTGCAGGTGACCCCAGGTCGGCCTGCGGGAGGCTGTGGCTGGGCCCATGAGGAGCCTCTCAGATGCCACCCCTGTACTGCCAGCCTGGGGCCTGCCTTTTATCTGACCAGAGGCGCACTGTGTGGCCTTGGACAAGTCCTTGACCTCTTTGGGCCTCAGTTCTCTCAGCTATAAGGACCGCCCCCCCCTCCCCCTTCCCCCACGTGCTCTGGCTCACCAAGTCCCAGCAAGAACTGACCACTCTTGCCCTAGCCAATTGGGCTCAGTGGATAGAGCATCGGCCCTCAAACTGAAGGTCGGGAGTTCAATTCCCGTCAAGGGCATGTACCCACCCCCCCCAAGGGCTTGTTTGGGAGGCAACCGATCAATGTGTTACTCTCACATCGATGTTTCTCTCTCTGTCTCTCCCCCTCCCTTCCACTCTAAATATTAACAGAAGAATATCCTTGGGTGAGCATTAACAACAACAAAAGAACTGACCACTCTGTGTTGTACCCGGTGGTCTCACATCTCTGCCCAGTATCCTCCGGGTTTGCCTGAGACGGTTCAGTTCCTTCTCTGGAGCATTAGCCGTCTGAGGACAGATGCCGGGCACTGGCCATCACTCATGCCCGCCCGCAGTGACCGAGCACCCCGGTGCCTGGGTGTTCAGCAGCGAACCAGTCACGGCCCACTGATGCCAGCCAAGGTGCTGGGGATGTGTTTGCCACATGAGTAGGCTGTGCAGCAGCTTGCCTCCCAAGGGCTCTTGACCCGAAAAGCCCCCCACAGACAAATTCTTTCTAAAATGTTACTCCCAGGCACCCCAAGTGCTCAGGGTAAGAGTTACACTTAGTCCGGCCGGTGTGGCTCAGTGGTTGAGCAGCAACCTATGAAACAAGAGGTCATGGTTCAATTCCCCCTCAGGGCACATGACCAGGTTGTGGGCTCGATCCCCAGTGGGGGTCTTGCAGGAGGCAGCTGATCAATGATTCTCTCTCTCCCTTCCTCTCTGAGGTCAACAAAAATATATTAAAAAATAAAGAAGAGTTACATATAACTCGAAGGTACTGCTAACAGTGGGACTTCAGGCAGGGCCAGGGATGAGGGTCGCCAGTTTAGACAGCCTGGCCCCAGCCGATCTGTCCAGGGACGCCTTCGGGAGCAGCTCTCTGAGAAGAGTGCCCCTCACAACTTCTGCTCAGTAACCCTTATTCTCTCCCTCTCAACCCCCCTCCACCCTGCAGGCAGCAAAAGAAACCTTGGCCAAAGCGGTGCTGGCGGAGCTGCCCCAGCAAGTTGTGCAGTATTTCAAGCATAAAAACCTGCCCCCCACCAACTCGGAGCCCGCCTGAGCCAGCCCCCAGCAGCAGCATGTGCCGGCCTCCCGCCCGCCCCAGGAACGTGCACGCTCGCCCTGCTTCCTTACGGGGCTTTTCTTTTCTTTTTTTTAACCGATCCACTTTTATTTTTTACAATCGGACCTCCGCCCCCGTGTCCCCCAGCCCAGCTGGGCTTCCTTTGTTGGAGTCGACTGGTGATGCTTCCAGGCCAAACGGGCCTCCTGTCCTCGCCACCCCTGAGTATTGAATGTACTTTGTATAATTTTTGTGGAATTATTACTGTTATTAAAGAGAATAAAATTTTTACAATCATGACTAGCTGCCGACCGAGAGGAACGTGTCCCTGGCTCACACTCTGCGCCGCAGCCCGCACCTAGTTCCTGCTCCAACAGCATCTGCTCATTACACTCGGGGTGATGAGGAGGCTCAGGCGTCCCTGTGTCAGCGCCTTCCTCAGCCGGGACCCAGTGGGCTCACCGCGCTGGGAAATGAACAGGAAAAGCCCTTCCCCAGCAAGCCTTCTGTTTGGGGACCTGCATCCCACATGACCAGGAAGACTTCTGTTGAACTGGGACAGGACCCGCACAATGCACATGCTTCTGGGTGAACGGAATGCACAGGCCCCACCAGCGACTGGGTTTCCTGGCCCCTGCAGAGCCCACACCAGTGTTTCGGATGCTCCCGAACAGGGCTCAAGGGGCCTGTGTATAACCAGTAACTGACATTCACATTAAGCACCATGTATACTGGAGTTCCCCCACGTTGGCCCAGCCAGCACCACATGGTCACCACCTTCGTCCTCTTGGTCCGAACCTACACACACACAGGCCAGCAGTCCCTGCCACCCATCTGCTGCCCTTCCAGGCGTCTCAGACACCAGGGTCCGCCTGTGGGAAAGGCTCTCTGGCCTCAGGATGCCAACAGGCTGCTCTGGCTCAGACCACGACACCAGCCAGGAGACCCTCCTCTGAATCCCCTGCCACCCGCAGTTCCCGGCCCTCGCCCACACAACGCATCTTTCCCTCTTACCCACCTCCCCTGGGGGCCCACGCAGAGGCCTGTGTAGAACCAGTAACGGACATTGACAGTAAGCGCCGTTCCCCGCTCCGTGTTTAAGTGCTTCGCAGGCGTAATCCTGAGGAGCCCTCCCAACAGCCCGTCCAGGACCATTTCAGAGACGCGCACACAGCAGGCAGCCGGTCGCATCTCTCAGAGGCAGAGCCAGACCTTAGATCCGGGTCTGGCAGACTCCAGAGCCCACACTCGCCCGCTGCATTGAACGTCCTCCCTGAGCCCTCCAAGGGTCTCTGCTGCAGCTGGTAGTTTGTCCTTCCTCTCTACTGGACCTGGGAAGCCACTCACCTTGACCTCTCCCAGGTCATGCTTACTAGTGGGGGCTACACCTGGGTGGTGCACCAGGCAGGGTCCCTCCTATGGGTGCCTGGTGACCTCAGGAGCCAGTGTCTACCTGATAGAAGCGAGTGAGGGATATCTCCATCCTAAATTTTCTTTGCTTTTTTATCCCAAGTTTTCAATGCGTCTGCCGATTCTGTAGCCACCAAAAGTCGGCTAAAATATCCTGTAGGGACACCCTTGCTTCTCCTGAGAGGGCTGCAGGACTGCCTGGACCCCCGATCCCCCCAAGGACATTGGGGAATCACACAAAGGTCTCCTTGTTGTTTTTCTGGAGGGGCTGAAGATGACAGCTGAGCCATATACCCACGGCTAGGACACCCGAGCCAAGGAACCGCGTGTGCCTGAGCAATTAACATTTAGCTGAGAGGGAAGCGCACAGAACCAGCTGCTGGTGGCAGCTCTGACGACCAGATCTGACCCTTCGTCCTGTCAGTGTTCTCGCTACAACTGAGGAATGCCAGCAGGATGCACAGACCTGCCACAAAGCACCACTACCGGGAGCTCCGGCCCCCGCCTGCACACGGGGAGGCTGGCCTAACAGTGCTGATGCGATGGCTACTATCCACTGAGCACTGTGCCAGCTACCACACCGAAGAGCTACCTAGGTGATCTCACCCTCGCTAGGAAGTTGGTGTCGCTGTTATTCATCGAGGAGGAAACAGGCCCAGAGGTTAAGGGCCTTGCTCAAGTGACCCAGCTAGTGCATGTCTGGTCCAAGCTCACAGCCACTGTGGCACCTCTACAGAAGGTGGAACCGGGCCAAGTTCCCAGGAAGAAGCAGGGGAAAGGTCTTGGGCAAAGGAAGCATCTCTCTTGGACGGAAAGAAGGCAGCCAGAAGGGGAGACCCTGAGGCGGAGAGTGGAAGAAATGCCAGGGACGAGCCTGAGTCACCTCTAGTTCGGGCCTGACTTGCAGTCCAGGATGCTCCTGACAAAAGCTCGCGCACCCGCCCCACCCCGAATGCGAAAAGCCAGCTGTCCCTCCTCCCGAAAAAGACATAAACAGGTCACGGCCACCTCGGTAGGTCCAGTCACATCAGCCTCCCTGTTCACCGATGCCGTGGTTGCTCTGAATTTCATGCTCCCCTTCTCCCCGCCCAGGTGGGTGACAGGGCCACAGCTAGAGAGGGCACGAAGTGACACAAACTAGATCAGGGATGGCAAACCTTTTGAGCTCGGCGTGTCAGCATTTTGAAAAACCCTAACTTAACTCTGGTGCTGTGTCACATGTAGAAATTTTTTTATATTTGCAACCATAGTAAAACAAAGACTTATATTTTTGATATTTATTTTATATATTTAAATGCCATTTAACAAAGAAAAATCAACCAAAAAATGAGTTCGCGTGTCACCTCTGACACGCGTGTCATAGGTTCGCCATCACTGAACTAGATAATCCAAATAGAGCTGGCAATAGGATTCCTCACAGATGAGCGTTCTCCCTTGCATTGTTCAAGAGCTGTGAGGATACTGCCACTCAGGCCCTCGCCCGTGTGGCTCAGTTGGTTGAGCACTGTCCCATGCACCAAGAAGTTGGTCGCTGATTCAATTGCAGGCTTGTTCCCCAGTAGGGGGCGTGCAGGGGGCAGCCAATTGATGTTTCTCTCTGACTCTCCTTCTCTAAGATCAATGAAAACTTTTTTAAAAAAACTTTGTACCTTTTATAAAAATATATTTTTATTGATTTCAAAGAGGAAGGGAGAGGGAGAGATAGAAACATCATGACGAGAGAGAATCACTGATTGGCTGCTTCCTGCACACCCCACGGTGAAGACTGAGTCTGCAACCTGGGCAAGTCCCCTATCCAGGAATCGAATCGTGACCTCCTGACGAGCCACGCTGGTCAGGCTCAATAAAAACATTAAACATAATTATTGCCACTCAAGATAACATAAGCAAGTGTAAAGAAACCCACTCTGAACTTGGTTTTTATCCCTCAGGACTAGTCATAAAACCCGTTATCTATTAAGACAGGAGCAGTGTTTCCTCCGTTTTCCTGTCCTTTGGGTCTGAACCACACCGTCTACACTGGATGCTTTACAAGGCTGCTTCCTCTACTGGACAGATCTGGTCCTGCTTTGCTATTCAGGACTCCCACAGAGCCTGTGTTTCATCCCAACGCCCCAGACTAGCCAGTACAACAGAATACGATGCAATGATCACCGGCGATTCTCAGTCTCGCCTGAGACACACACGTGAGCAGAACTGTCTGAAGAGCCTCAGCCTTCGCCACAATCTAGCTGCTCTGGTAGATGGGGAGGGAGTTGGGAGCACAGATTCAGAGCAGCAAAAGCAAGAGCCTGTTATTAGCCTTCAAATTAAGCATGTTCTAAATTCCTGCAATGCTTTGTTAACTTCCTCCAACGTAACAGAGGCCGTGAGGCCGCGTCACGGCCTCTCATTCAGTCACACCACACAAAGAGGGTGCCTCTGATTCCTCGGTCTGCCTCCTGGAACGTTCTGTAATCCTGACAGCACGGGTCGCAGGAACAATGAAGCGGAGAAGCGGAGAAGCAGAAGTGCCTACGTCAGTTTTACCTACACGCCTTGTTTGTTGGAATGGAACCGACGTGCCTGTGCGGCCGGTCAGGGACAATTAGCACAGAGTGGTTTCGAAAAAGAGGAAGAAACCTCAGGCATCAGCTCCGGGTGAAGGGGAGCCGCCATCTGCCAATGGGCACTGGAATGCCACTGCATGGGAAGGGGGGAAGGAGCGGGTTGGATGAGATCCAGGGCCTCTCTGCCCACGTTAACACCGAGCAGCTTCTCTGCCTGCCAGCCTCACAGTGTCACACATCCTGTGTGTCTCCCCGTCTCACACCCGAGGAGGGAGAAACAATTGGCGTAGGAAGCTGGGGGAAAAAGAACCCGACAGGCCCGTTCTCCTGAAGCAGGGGGCCCACAGGTTTGGTTTGGTTAATCCTCACCTGAGATTTTCCCTTCATTTTTTAGAGAGTGGGAGGGAGGGGGAGAGACAGAAACATCTATGGAAAGAGACACATCAACCGGTTGCCTCCCCCACCCACCCCGACCAGGGCTGGGGATCGAGCCTACAACCCAGTTATATGCCCTTAACCGGAATCGAACCCGGGACCCTTCAGCCCATGGGCTGACACTCTATCCACTGAGGCAAACCGGTAGTTTTTTTTTAAACTACCTCTGTCCTTGAGGCCTCCATACCAGTCTCCCTGCATCCTTTTCTCCCTCCCGAAGGGAGAGCCCCTGGCTCCGTCTCTGAGACACAGGTCTTGGCGGCTCACCCCCTCGGAGGTGCTCTGTGTGGGAAGGGAAAGGAAGAGAGGCAGCAGAGAAAAGGAGGAAAGGACTAGGGCAGCACCTCTAAGCTAGACATAGCTCCCAGAGTTAGAAGCCACAACTATAAAAGTATCAAGCAAAGAGGAACCTCGACAGAATACAGAGCATAGAATATGCGGGCGGGTCCCCTAAGTACCCAGGAGCCACCAAAACTAAGCCATCTTGTCCACAGACCTATCAGCACTTGTGATTTCTGGCTCTGATAAAATAAGGCCTATGTCTGCTTCTCTAAGGTTTAGTCTTTTTTTTTTCCTTTTAAAATATATTTTTATTGATTTCAAAAAAGAAGGGAGAATGAGGAGATAAAAACATCAATGATGAGAAAGAACCATTGATTGGTTGCATCCTATATGCCCCAGACTGGGGATCAAGCCCACAACCCAGGCATGCGCCCTGATCAGGAAGTGAACTGTGACCTCCTGGTTCATAGGTCGGTGCTCACCACTGAGCCATGCCAGCCAGGCTAAGGCTTAGTTTTAAATGGGATTAGATAAAGGGAGGAGAAAGACTTTTCTCAGAGTAAGGAAACACCTCACAGTGAAAGATGAGTGCAAAGGGACACCCCCTGCAGATGTAGTTTTTAATCTTAGTCACACAACATCAAGAACTGGTTAGTTCCAGGGGAGTGCGCCAGTTCATTACCTGGACCAGTTCTGTCCGTCCGCATCTCCACAATGCAGTGCCACCAATGTGTTCATCTAGGAAAGAATGTTTAAAAGAATGGCCCTTGCTTCCCTGTGCTGTTCAGAAAGGAAAAAAACCAAACCAAACCAAACAAAAAACCACAAGAAAGCAACATAACCCAAACCCTGTACCAGCCAGCTGCCCTGTCTTCCCAGGGCGTTTTCAGTGGGGTTTCTGCCGGGCCCTGACCCCCACCCCACATGAGTGAGGAGAGAGGCAGGGGCCGGACTGGGCATCTGCACCGGAGTGGAAAGAGAAACCAAACACAGGTGGGTGCCGGCACGTTTTTAGACGCGGTTAGAATGTCCCGGTGTGCACAGGAAGCAGGCAAAGAAGTTTTCTGAGGGAGGCAATGCCTGCAGGCAGATGAGCCATCTGTGTACTCTCGGGGAGGAGCTCCCTGGATAAGGACACAGAAGCTAGGGGGCCTCGAGGAAGCTGTTGGTTCGGAAGATGGAGGAGACGATCTTGCCGGTGGCGTTGATGGTGCCTTCGCTGTCCGAGCTGGACTCGGAGTCGCTGCTCCCAGAGTAGGCGCCCAGGCCTGGGAGGATGCCGATACAGACCGCAGCCGAGGGGCAGTGGATGGAGGGACCACTCAGGGACGTGCTTCCAAGAGACACGCAAGACGAGGCTTCTGCAAAGGAGGGGGGAGGACTTTAGCTTCATCACCCTCTTCCACAGTTGATGGTCTGCTTTCCATGCGCCAGGCACTGTGCTGAGGGCTTTCCAAGGGAGGCCTCAAAACCACCCTGTGCGGGCGACACGACTGTCACCCTCACCCTCCAGCTCACCTCCTCCTTTACATCTGAGAGAGCAGAGGCCACAGCCAGAGAGCATTTTAAGACCCTGGGGAATGTCTTGCCCCAGGACACCCCAGTTATACTGCCACCTTAGTGGCAGAAAGCCTCAATCTAGAGAACGCAGGCCTTAAAGATTGAAGGAAAAGAGGTCCACTCCTCCTTCTTCCTTCTAAATGTTCCCAGCCTCACTCAGCCATTACAACAACCGGCCATGCAAGTTTAGCCCTCATTTTACTGGTGAGGGAGGTCAAACGACCTGCTAGGTAAAGGCCACTTAGAGAGAAAATGTTAAACTAAATCTGAACCAAAAAATCATGCACTGAAAGGATTCCTGAGCTCTTCACTGCAGAGGAAGAGCTGGAGTTCAAACTTCACCGTCTCAACTGACAAGGGTACTATTTTCTAGGGTTTGTCTTAACAAAGCCCGAACTAATAGCTCATGTAAATACCGAAAGGATACATGGTTCCTAGTATATAAAATAGGGGGTAAGCAGGAAATACACCAAAAAGCTCAGAGAGATCGCAAACGCCCCGGCACAGAGCTCAGGACTAGAATATATCTCCTTTTCTTACTGGAAGGTCTAAGATAGGCAGCGTTAAAACAGGGAGAGGTAGAAAAGTGGAATGAGAGCTGACAGTGCCTGCAGAGATGGCCATAAGGCACAAGAAAGTAGAGGCAAGTATCTGTAACAAATATCAAAAACTTACAAGGTATAACGAGTTCTTCTGAAACCAACCAACCAATAACCAAATGGAAAAGTGGACAAAAGACATGAACAGTCACAGAAAGAGGAGATGAATTTTAAACACAGGAGAATAAATATGTAAGAAGGGAAAGTAAGGGGAACAGGCATCTTTCTATTTTGCTGGGGGAGGGGCGAGGGCAGTTCAGCAATGTCCTTCAGACGTACATGATGTTCCTACGAGAACATGCCCTGCAGCTCTGCCGACAGCAGCAAGTGTGCAGACCATCTAAACGTCCATCAATAGGGGATCATTTAAGCAATGGACTGCTATTCAGCTGCCAAGAAGAGTAAACATCTCTGTTTACTGTATCAAATGGCCCACAAAACACTGTGCTAAATGAGAAAGACATGGGTGCGTGTAAGGTACAATTTGCGTGTGTGGTGGGACATGCCCAGGTTTATGCATGATAATGTCTGAAAAAAGACATTAAAAATTAGTAACGGGGGCTGCTCTGGGGGAAAAAAACTCAGTGGTTGGGAAACAGGAGAGACAACTTTCTACTCCACACTCCTTTGTCCCTTTGGAATTTTCTATTATGTGCATATACTACCTATTCAGACAAATTTTTTTAAAGGTAAATGCAAAAATCCAAAGAGCATCCTGGGCCGCTTAAATTAGGGAGGATCAGTCCCAGGTCTCTGAGACCACAGGCATCCAGTATTACAGCCAGGAGGGCGGGGGACCGCTGGGCAGCCCTAGAGACAACAGGGATTGCTTGTCTATATTCTCCTCTAACCATGAGTCTCCGCAGGACAAGGGTTCTTTCTTCCCCGTGCCACCCACTGGGCATACAGCACAGGGCCTGGTACAGAGCGGGCCAGTGCCCACAGTGTGTGAGAATGCAGGAAAATGTGTCCAAGACACGGAAGCGTTTCACTGCAAGTGGCAAAAATCTTTTTTTGGGGGTGGTAAAAATATTGGGGGGTGGACATGACATTATACTGTATGCCATTCACTGTGTTAAGTTACATACACAATGTACTTTCAGTATTCTCTTAGAAAAATATTTAGGCTATGAGTCAGTTACTTAGAAAAATAGCTGCTCAGTGAGATGTGACATTTTATTACGTATTTCAGGGTGACTCTTAGAAAAGAAGGACAAGTCTAAAGTACCTGGAGGACCAGAGCTGGCCGAAGGGAAGGGTGGACGGCAGCCTCAGAAAGGCAACCAAAGATCTAGAACTCCGTGGCGTCAGCAGAGTTCAAGCCAAAAGACCAAATCTCCCAATTATCTAGGAGGTTTCAAGAAAGAAAAGAGACTACGACTCTGACAAATTTCATTCCAAAAGCAGTTAACTGTCCAAAAAGAACAAAATGGTGCCCTCTGATCTCAGCCATTTGGTGAAGTTTCCTGCCAACTGCTGCAATTGCAGGACCACATTGTCACAGCAAATTAACACTGAAAATTACTAACAGAGAACGTGCCTGCGATTCAGACAGCTGCGTGACTTGAGAGGAGATGGGGTCAGCGTGTGCGTTCTGCGCAGAGCTCAAGCCCAGAAGCTCCAGTGGGGGAAGCCTGCCTCTCCCTGGGGGACCAAGGGGACAAATCCCCCTACTGCTAGGGACAAGACCCTGAAGCAAGACACAGCAGACATTTCTCCTGTGTGGCCTTAGCTCCCAGCAAAAGAAGGTATCTCTTGCCCAGCTTCTGCTGTACGCACAGAAGGGGGAGGAAGAAGGCGTTTAGAATGCCAAAAAAAGATGGCTCTGAACACGTGTGCGCCTCACTGTAAAGACCCCCCAGTTTTCCTTTCCACTGACTCATGCAAATACTTCCTACCAGGGACTAAGCACCAGATGCAGAGCTACGAATTACCTGGCTGAGATATGTTTAAGATTTCCATGAAGTATACACTGTATACACTTATGCTATTTAAGCAGCCACAGTATATTCTTTTTGACCTAATAATTCCATGTATTTAACCTGATATTTGTGAATATGAAAAACGATGCATGTATAGGATTATTTAATACAACATCATAAAAGTGAAAGCTATCTAAACGTTCATCAATAAAAAATGGGATAAATATACTATGTAAAACCATATGATGGAATACTAGACAGCCTTAAAAAAGAATGAAGAGCCTGGCCAGTGTGGCTCAGTGACTGAGCATTATCAACCCATGAACCAGGAGGTCACAGTTAGATTCCCAGTCAGGGCACATGCTTGGGTTGCAGGCTCCATCCCCAATGTGGGGCATGCAGGAGGCACCCGACTGATAATTTTCTCTCATTGATGTTTCTCTCTCTTTCCCTCCCTCTCCCTTCCTCTCTGAAATCAATAAAAATGTATTTTTTTAAAAAGTAGATTATACAGCAAAAGGTATCAGCAACAGTTGGCCATTACCGGTGCGCAGTAGATACATATTTTAAAATATCCATTATTTTTTTGAGAGAAAATAAATTAAGCCCTGTTTTATGGATGACCCACTGAGTTTAGCTCAGATTCTCAATCCCACAGGGAGTCAGGGGTAGAACTGAAAACACTCTTGAATTTCCCATTCTTGATCCAGCACCCAGGATACACTCACCTTCACTTACAACTGTGCCACTTAATGCAGTGTCAGATTTGATCACATAAAAGTAACCACCAAAGAAAGTGTAGTCCTGGAAACTGTATTAAAACTAGGCTCACTCCAATCCAACCATCAGCAGGAGCCTGGCATCCTACCTCTCACTGGTAGCAAGCCAGGTGAAATTAAGAAACTTGACATTTGGGGAAAACAGAGAAAAATCCTTTGTGAGAAGAGGTGATAGGACCAGGGCTCTGGCTGTGTACGCACTCCTAGGGAGCACAATGGCCACTTATCAGTCCACGGGTTTCTAACAGAGTACTTTGCAGGGCAGCTGACATACTCTTGGGTATAAATCCTGCTTGGTAAAAAAAATTGGTGAATTAAGTTTAGGTAGGCCTGCTTAGAGATAAACGCCATCATTCGTAAGTGCAATGCATTCCAGCCCTTTACTATTTGGTATTATGAGAAAAGAACGAAGTGAAAGCTGCCACCCACCTTGATTCTTGTCATCTGGGTCAGGGTCCGATTTCAGCCTTTTTACACTGTTGCCACTCTCTGAGCTGTAACAGAAAACATGGTGATATGAGCTAAGTCCAATCTTGGGGATCAAAGCTTTGGAATCAGGAGCTCCAATAACCATTTATATGGCTCTGAGGAAGCCTCAAGGAACTAGAATAATCTGAAATAAAAAGTCTTCATTTCAGAGTCTCCCCCTGGTTATATTATTGGTTATAAAGACAACTTAAACCCCTGACCAATTCAAGGGATAAAGTGTTATATCTACAACCGTTTCCTACACTTCAGATCCTTTGTTGTCCTCATCACTCATTCATCTGGGATAGAACCACAGACGGATTTCAGGACTATCTGGACATGTTCATAAGTGACAAAAATTTAGTTTAAGTTATTAAAGACCGAAGGAAGCATCTTTAGTTACATGCTAGAGATTCTGAAAGTCATCCAAAAGGCCTTCATTAAAAGATCATCTAAACAGTGTACTTCAATGAGGAAGGAAATAATTCGAGAAGGAAGGACTTAATTCCAGAAGGAAAGAATGGTGGGGGAAAAAAACACCAAAAACCTGGCAAATACAAATATAAATCTAAACACAATGTTGTCTGTATAAACACACACACACACACACACACATCTAATTTGTGGTGTCAAACATGATCATACTAAAGTCCTAAGCATGTAAGAACGGAAGAAGGTGATTGTAGCTCAAAGTCCTAAGGTTGGTGTATAATTTTGCAGGGAAGTAAGATAGCGATTTACTTTAGGTTTTCCTAAGTATGCTGGTCAATTGCAAGGTTGGCCATCAAAAGAACAGAAATAGAATACCTAAATCCAAACTAGTAGTAGGAAGAAAGAAAAATTGAATGAAGTAATTTTTAATCTTAATTTTTTTTAAAGCAAGAAGAATACAAGAAAAAATTCTTTAAAGACAAATAACATTAAGATAGTAAAAACTGTATCGCGCTGGCTGGGTAGCTCAGTTGGTTGGAGCATCATCCCAATACACCAATGAATCAACCAATGAATGCATAAATAAGTGGAACAACAAATCGATGTTTCTCTCTCCCCTTTTTCTCTCTCAAATAAACAATTTTTAAAAAACTATAAAAAATCCTAATAAATCCAACCCTACCAGTAAAAAGATCAACAGACTAAATTGTAAATCAGCTACATAGGACACACACCTAAAAACTTAACAAAATGAGACAATTCCAGATAGAGTAACTATCAGAAAAAAAAATACTAACAACTTTAGTTAATGTATTTGAAACAAGACAAAATGGGTGAATTCCCAGAAAACCAAATTAAACTGACTCAGAAAGATAATCTTAGTCCTATAATCATAAAAATTTTAAAGGGGGGACAAAAATGATTTTATCTAGTTCCACTAAGCTTTCACAAACTAGAACACTACCAACGTATACACACTCCTGAAGAGAAGAAGGAACACTCCCTGAATCATTCTCTAAAGCTAGTTTTCATTTTCATGTCAAAATCAGATAAAACTGGGGGGGATACAGGCCAGTCTCCCTCAAGAACATAGATTCAACAACTGATACAAAATATGAGCAAAACAAGCCAGTGGAGTTAAGAAAAGTAACAATATATCACTGCCAAGCTGGGTTTCTCACAGGAATACAACATTAGAAAAATCTGTAAGTTTACTTTTTCTCTGTAACAGAATAAAGAAAAAATTATTTGATCAACTCAAAAGCAGAAAAAGAATATGACAAAATTTAACCGTTAATGGCTACAAAAGAACCTCTTATCAAACTAGGAACAGAACTTCCTTAACTTGCTTGCCAAAGGATATCTGAAACAAACAAAAACGATCAATACTAATCTTAGAAGTGAAAGTTATAAACATTGTGTTTAAAACTAGAATGTGCGGAGTTGTTTCTAACATTTTCCCGGTGGTTCTAGCCAGTGAGGTCAGATAAGAAAAAGGAATGAAAAAACACAAGGAAGAGCATAAAACTGTCATTATTTACAGATGGTAACTTTCTACATAAAAATTTCAAAAGAATCCACTGATAAATTATTAAAGTTAGTAAGAGCTGGTGGCTGGATGTAAATATTCCATTGACTGCATTTTTACACACCAGCAGCAAAAATATACATAAAATACTTAGGAATAAATTTAAGAAAAAATGTGCACAACTTTTTTTTAATATATATTTTTATTGATTTCAGAGAGGAAGGGAGAGGCGGGGGGGGGAGGGAGGGGGGGGAGAGGGGGAGAGAGAGAGAGAGAGAGAGAGAGAGAGAGAGAGAGAGAGAGAGAGAGAGAGGAGAAGGCATCAATGATGAGAATCATTGACTGGCTGCCTCCTGCCTGTCCCCCACTGGGGATTGAGTCTACAACCCAGGGCGGAAATCAAACCATGACCTCCTGGCTTATAGGCCGACACTCAACCACTGAGCCACACCGGCTGGGCTGTGCATAACTTTTTTGAAAAATAATTATAAGACTTTATAGAATGACATTAAAGGAAATCAATAAATGTAGATATATGCCACAACAGGAGGACTCAAATCCATAAAGATCTGTTCTCTCTATAAATTTATCATACAATTTAAATAACATTCCAATAAAAATATCTATAGAGATTTTAAAAGAATTTAAATCTAAAATTTATCTGGAAGAACAAAGTGGACAAGAATAGATATGACTTGCCCGACCAGGTATCAAGATTTATTATAAAGCAACAATAATTACCCAGAATGGTACAGGTCCAACAGGTCCAACAGATCCAAGGACAAGGAAAAAAGACCCCTCAAACAAACGGATACAGCCGAAACCGGTTTGGCTCAGTGGATAAAGCGTCAGCCTGTGGACTGAAAGGTTCCAGGTTCGATTCCGGTCAAGGGCATGTACCTTGGTTGCAGGCACATCCCCAGTAGGAGATGTGCAGGAGGCAGCTGATTGATGTTTCTCTCTCATCGATGTTTCTAACTATCTCTCTCCCTTCCTCTCTGTAAAAAAAAATCAATAAAATATATTTAAAAAACAAAAAACAAAAACCGATACATGTATGGAAAATTGTTATAATACAGAGGTGATATTAAAGACTCCTGGAGGGAGCAGATACACATATTTAGTAAAAGCTGCTAGAAAATTTGCTTTTTGTTTGAAGAAAAAAATTGAAATGGGATCCCTACCTCATACCCTTCACAAAAATCAATGACAGATGGATTCAAGACTACCATGTGAAAGACGAAACTCTAAACTTTAGAAGAAAAACTATCTTATGACCTCAGGGTAGGAAGAATTTCATGAACAAAATATAAAATGATCTAACCATAAAATAAGTGGCAGATCTGACCACCTTCAAACGGTACAAACTTCCGGTTATAAAGTAAACAAGTCTTGGGGATGTAATGTACGGTCTGGTGACTAGTTAGTAATACTGTATTGTATAGATAGAGACTAGTTATAATACTGTATTGTATGTCTGAAAGTCGCTAAGAGAGTAGATCTTAGTTCTCATCACAAGAAAAAAAAATATTGTAACTATGTGTGGTGATGGATGTTAATTAGACTTAAATAAACTCCCAGACTGACTCACTCCAAACTTATTGCACCAGAATTTGCGTGAGGCCTAGAAGCCCAAGTGATTCTATAAACCCAGGCTGGAAACATTAGGAACTCCGGCCCCAGGAGACTCACTTATCACCTTGCTACACAAAACAACAATAAATGATGTCGTTTCAAAACCAAAAAGGGGTTATATGCATGTCACCGAGTACGCTAAGGACTGTACGGGAGACAGTTATAAGACCCATTCTGCTGGCTGAAGACACTACTGAGGTGGCTGCCCACTGAGAAAGCCCTTTCTAATGGACTCAGGCCCAAATCCTGAAAGACACTGGGCCAAGCATGAGAGCTTCTGTGAAAATGTGAAAGGAATAATTCCTAGCTCGGGCAATGAGCCTCTTCAGGCTGCTGATCCTCCTCCCCTCTGCTGCTATCTCATAACGACATTTTTACACGTAAACAATGTTCTAGAACATCTGCAGCCGATGGTGTGCCAAACCACAAGACTGCATCAATACACTCCGTTCAATACACGTGGCTGGCTGACAATACACCATATTGATTTTCCTAATGGACTGCACTTAAAAACTTTATATCATTTTGCCCGTGGTATGGTGGGCAAACTGAAATAACCAGATTTAATCGCTTTGGTGCCATTGAGGATTTGGAAAGGGAGGAGCGAACATAACAAAGAACTTACCCAAATCTCTAGGCCAGCCGTGGGCAAACTACGGCCAGGCCTGTTTGAAATGAATAAAACGAAAAAAAAAAAAAAAAAGACCGTACCCTTTTATGTAATGATGTTTACTTTGAATTTATATTAGTTCACACAAACACTCCATCCATGCTTTTGTTCCGGCCCTCCGGTCCAGTTTAAGAACCCATTGTGGCCCTCGAGTCAAAAAGTTTGCCCACCTCTGCTCTAGGCACTGCTGCCACCCCCCAGCAATCACGCGGAGCCCAGCCAGGTCTGTGACCCTATCACAGGGCCATGTTCTTACAGCCACAATGCCTTTGCTCAGGGGTGGGCAAACTTTTTGACTCGAGGGCCACAATGGGTTCTTAAACTGGACCGGAGGCCGGAACAAAAGCATGGATGGAGTGTGTGTGTGAACTAATATAAATTCAAAGTAAACATCATTACATAAAAGGGTACGGTCTTTTTTTTTTTTTCCGTTTTATTCATTTCAAATGGGCGGATCCGGCCATCTCCTTTCTAAAGCCTTCCTAACTTCTCCAGCAGGAGCACACGCCCTCCAGGCAGCCTCAGGTGTCTCCTCTTCCCTGCTCTTATTACGCCCTGAACAAATCCTTTCATAGACCTTGCTACCTCGTTTGCCTGGAAACACAAATGCCCGACTATTACACTCCACCTCTCCTATTATTTTGTGACCTTGGATAAAAGTTCTCAACCTCTCACTCTCCGTCTCCTCACCTGTAAGTCACTTGTACTTCATACACTTGTTGAGGAGGAAGAGGTGAGATCATGCGCAGAAAGCACTTAGCACAATGCCAGGCACACAGCAGGCGCCCACGGCAGAGTAGCCATCACTATGCTGAATGAGCAGTCAGAGGCCAGGCTCAGAGGCTACAGACCATATGAAATTGGGAAGGGGGAGCCAGGGGAGGCTCCCGAGGGAACTTCACCGAGACTCACGCTTAGCTCTGGCTATCATTCCAAGAGGCATTTCAGAGGACACGGTCAGAGGGAGATTTAAGCTGTGCAAGTGTCGGCTGACCTCTTATGCTTCACAGCTCCCGCCAACAGCTTTGCCTGGGAGAACTTGTTCTTGGTTTCTATGGGTTTCATGGCCACTTTCTTCTCCACTTCCTTCTTGTTTTCTGGAGCAATTCCAACCTTGTTGAGATTACTGTGAGTTACAGGTTAAGGGTCCAACTAAGCAAACGGAAGAGCTGTGCCAGGACAGTGGTGAATTGAGAAGGAATGCAAGTCTAATCCACCAGCGCTTTGGCTCTGCCAAGTAATGTTTAGCCTACTGATTTGAAAAAGCCCTCCCCTTTATTCTGCCAGTCAAATCCAGCTGATTTCAAGAGAAATGAAGGTGAACACAGAGGAAGATGGCAAATCAAGCATAAAATAATATAGGCAAGGGAACTTTCCCCCTCCGATTCTCTATGAAAATCTGAGTACAGCCAGAAAACCTGCTACTACCGAAGACATAGTCGTTATCATGCTCGTTGGGGAAAACAAAAATCTCAAGGAATATAAACGCAACAGAAAAAAATATGGCTTCCCTGAAAATGTTTGCTTTTCCAATTTTGCAGAATGTCCTATGACTATTAATGGCATCGATCTTAGACACGAAGACTACCTCCTACTCTGCTGGTGCAAGGCAACAGCAAAACCACTTAAGTTCATTAAGAAACAGAGTCTTCGTGTCGATCAGTCACCACCCCCTCCTGTCACACGCCTCCTGGATGCGGACCTCCAGAGGCCCAGGAACCAGTTTTAAATCCTCCCTCAAGGTGATTTTAACAAGAAACCCCTGTGCATATACAGCACAACCCAAGAACCAAAAAGTTGATTTTGAAGCATAACCTGTTCCTGGTAGCATCGCTTTTTTCATGCTTGATGTCAATCTCTGGCTTTCAAGGTCTGTCACTTTCTTTTGTTCTCTCTACCTGCCTCCTCTCCACCTTCCCTTCCATTCTCTCACAACCTATTATGCAATAGATAAGTGTTCCAACAGGGTGCAACTTCTTACTTAAGACGCAGTCGAGCCCTCTTGGAGCAATAGTGACATCTAGTGCCCAAGGAATCTTAGAAGCGTATATTATCAACCCCAAGAGGTGGGGATGGGGTGGATGTATGGTCTAAGCTGCTTATTTGTCTTTAAACAATGGAGAACACTGGGTACCAGAAATAAGGAAAGTCTAATTCTTATCATTTTCCAGGCACTATCTCTGTTCTTATGAACACCAGTTACCTTAAATATTTGCAATATTCAATGGGGACTATGCATTTGGTTCAATACTACTGTTTCATCAGTTTCATGTTTTTAAGGTCATTATGGGAACAGATAGGATATTAAGACTAAATGTTCATCCTTTTTAAGAATAAAAATGGAGAGAGAGAGAGAGAGAAGCATCAATCAGGTGCCTCCCGAATGCACCCAGACCAGGGATTGAACCCAAACCCAGGGAATGTGCCCTGACTAGGAATTGAACCCGAAACCTTTCAAGGCATGCGAGGACGCTCCAACCGACCAAGCCACCTGGACAGGACTGTTACTATAATTTTTTAAAAAATATATTTTATTGATTTTTTTTACAGAAAGGAAGGGAGAGGGATAGAGAGTTAGAAACACCGATGAGAGAGAAACATCGATCAGCTGCCTCCTGCACACACCCTATTGGGGATGTGCCCGCAACCAAGGTACATGCCCTTGACTGGAATCAAACCTGAGACCCTTCAGTCCGCAGGCCGACGCTCTATCCACTGAGCCAAACCGATTAGGGCTGTTACTATAATTTTTAAGTGCATCAATAAACAGTTTAAATTTGTAAAAAAAAAAAAGAATAAAAATGAGCCCTAGACAGTTTGGCTCAGTGGATAAGAGTGTTGGCTTGCAGACTAAAGGGTCCCCGGTTCGATTCCTGGTCAGGGCACATGCCCAGGTTGTGGGCTTGATCCCCAGTGGAGGACGTGCAGGAGGCAATGGATCGATCACTGATTCTCTCTCATCATTGATGTTTCTCTCTCTCCCTTCCTTCCTGATATCAATAAAAATATATTTTAAAAAGAAAGAGCATAACCTATAGACACAGACAATAGGGTGGTGAAGGCTTGGGGAGGGGTAGGTGGGGGAGGGCAATGGGGGGAATTACATATGTAATTCTTTCACAATATTTATATTTAAAAAAAGAACAAAAAGAAACAGATTTTATCTTTCTAGTATAGAATGCCAAAAACCATGAGCACGCTGTGATTTTTCCCTACAACTCCAACATTAAGGAATAGAAACTCAAAGAAAATTCTTAATATTAAATGTTGAAAAATAAAACAAATTGGAATTAACACAATGAAAGTACTCGTGTATTTATAATACCAGGACGCAGACAAAAAAAACAACACTTAATTTTTTATTCTTTTAAAGTGAAGAAAAGTGTCCATCCTTTTCTTTTGGGGGAGGCAGGGAAGTTGGGAGGAAGGTGGTAATATTATTTTTGATCCATATCCAAAGCATAAGCCATTTTTTCCCATAAATCCCTCTCCTGTAAAATGCTTTAAATACACAAACACACCTCAAAACTCGCAAGGAACTCATTAAAAGGCATTTTTAAAAAAATTACAATTCTTAACGCATAATGTGGCTAAAGGAAACCAGAGGTCTGCTGTTTATATGGCACACACCACAGCGTATTTGTATTCACAAGTACCACATTTAAAATGTATCATATTATAAAGGTCAGTTAAAGCCAAGACCCAAGAGCTTCCATAAACAAATGTCGAGTCCTCCAATTCCTACCTCAACATGTCTCTGGCTACAGTCACCCTTGGGATGAGTGCATATACACCCGTGAGTTGGAAGGCTTGCTTTTCTTCGGTTTTTCTAAATAGTCAGAAGTTTCCAAGATTCTGACAAAAGCCAATACCCCTGAGCCCCCGTCAAGGTGGCTGTAACGTTACCAGGACAGGAAAGTTCCTTTGGCCTCACGGCTGCCGTTCATTCTTCCCTTTGAGTTGGAAACCGAAGGGCCTCTCATCCATAACCAGCACTGCTTTCCAGAATGCTGCTTTGGGAGGCACTCGGTCTTATTTGCTAGCCTAGCAAATTAAGCACATGAAACAGGACAATTCACGTGAGACGTGTCATTAATGTCCTTCCTTAGCGGAAAAAGCCTGGTGCCTGAAACAATGCCATACACATTCTGCCCATGTCTGCAAACCCCAGTGCGTACTACTGTTCTGGGGTCAACAGAGGGGAGCTTCTGAATAATCAGTCTCGATCCTCCAGTTGGGATTGAGGGGTAACTTTCCATCAACTCCTATCGAAATGTTACACCAGAAAACCACTAGAACTAGGACGGGAAGCCAGGTCTCTTGCTACCAATTAAGAGGTTTTGTGACACCATGCTGCCACCTTATTTCAATCACCGCCGCCTTGATTTAAACCAAATCCCGCGGAGTCTTTGCACACCTTCTCCCATATAACTCTTTAATCGAACCCACTGTACACTGTCTGCAAAAAAATATCAACACACACAGCAGTGTCATATCACTCGGAAATGAAGCCTGCTCAATCGCACTAGTGAAGTTATTCAACCTATAAGCTTCGAAATATTCAAATAAGATTTCTCATAGGAGGCCTGGCCAACATGGCTCAAATGGTTGAGCACTGACCTATGAACCAGGAGGTCACGGTTCGATTCTCAGTCAGGGCACATGCCCAGGTTGCCGGCTCGATCCCCAGTGTGGGGTGTGCAAGAGGCAGCCAATCAATGATTCACTCTCATCATTGATGTCCGTCCCCCCCCCCCCGTCCCCCCACCGCTCTCTCTCTCCCTCCTTCCCCCTCTGTAATCAATTAAAAAAAAATTTTTTTTTAAAGAAATCAACCCTCTTCCCTTAAAAAAAAAATTCTCATAGGAGAAAAAAAAACTAGGGTGGTTTTATTAACCTCTCCTATGAGTCATTCATTACTTTATCCAAATATATACCAAGAAACCACTACATAGCAGGCACTGAAAAATCAGCGATGGCCAAGTCCCTGTTCTTATAAAGCTTACTTTACCTTCCAGCAGGTGAGAGGCAAAGAAACCAAGACTCAGGTAGTGACAAGTACTATTAAAAATGACATTACAGATAGTGATGGGAGGGGGTGCAATTTTAGGTGGGCTGCTTAGGGAAAGTCTCTATTAGGAAGGGAGATGTGAACTGAGATCCGAGGGCCATGAAACGAGCCTTGTAAAATCTGAGGGCCGAGCATTCGTGGCCAAGAATGCAACTACAAAGGCCTTGGGATGGAAACACCAAGTTCGGTGAGAGGGACACAGGAAGGCCAGTGGGCTGCAGTACAGCGAACACTAGGAAGAGTGAGTTCAGATGCAATGGGGAGGGGAGTTGGCCTAAATAATGCTGAGCCCTGTAGGGCCTGGTAAAGAATGTAGACTTAAGTTTAAATGCACCAGGCCACTAGTGCTCAAACAGTAAAGTGACATGATCCCATGCATGTTTTCAAATGTCCCTGAGAAATGACTATTGGGGACGAGAGAAGCAGCTGAGGCTAAGTTCATGGCCACAGCAGTCCAGAGAAGAGTAGATGACTGCTGCAATGGCAGTATAGAGAGCAAGAGCTACACAGATTTGGAGCACATTTGGGAGGTAATTTTTGACCCAGGTACCTGGAGATATGGGAGTACCATTACTGAGATTGGGAAGACCAGAAGAGATTTTTTTGGGGGGGGAGGGGGCCGGCAGGGAAGGGCAGTATGACGAGGGTGGGGTTGTGAGGCGTGGAATTAAGAATTTTGATTTAATCCAGTTACATTTGGGATGTCTATCAGGACATTCAAGTGGATGTTAAAAAGGTAATACTGAGCCAAAGCAGTCATCTTTGTTGCTGCCTCTACTCCTCTATGGGGACAGGCCAGGGAAGGTTACTAAGGACACAAGAAAGTTGCTAAACATTTTATTTGAAAACTCAGAAGCCAGTTTTTGCCCTAGATGAGGTTTACTGCATAGCCCATCTGTTTCGGAGCCTAATCTCAAAAGGCAAGAATATCCTGGTACTGATTATTAGGATTTAGGCCTTTAGTTAATTCTAAAGGATTTGGACTTCTGATTGCAACAGATTCTTACATGCAACATAACTCCGTAGATCAGTACCAGTGAGTTATTCAGTCATCAAAATATCACCATTGGAAAGGCCGTCGTGGCTCAATGGTTCAGCACTGACCTATGAACCAGGAGATCACGGTTCGATTCTCGGTCAGGGCACGTGCCCAGGTTGCGGGCTCGAGTAGGGGGCGTGTAGGAGGCAGCCAATCAATGATTCTCTCTCATCATTGATGTTCCTCTCTTCCTCTCCCTTCCTCTTTGAAATCAATAAAAATAAAGACCTTCATTCTATTTATAAAGAAAGCAAAATCATAGCTGTTGATGGGAAAACTGACACCTTCTCACAAAGTACAAAGGATATTCTGTATTCCTTCAGTTCTTTCAGTTCTTCTTCTCTTCGCTGCTTTTCTATTAATTCCTGCTGCCGAGAAACCTCATCAAGGAAGTTGGTCTCATCTTCATCTAAGCCTCTTACCATGTTTTCTGAGGAAATAATTTTAAAAGAACACTTAGCAGGCTTAAGGGAAAACACAGGCAGATAAGATTTTTCCTTTTCCTCTTTTTTTTTTTAATAAACGGCAGATCCTTCAGGGGATAAGAGGAAGGATTCTGTAAACACCATGGCTTTGGGATAGCTAGCATGGCATAAAATCACGGCATTTCTCCCATTACTAGATATTAGCATAGAATGAAAATGGGTATCTTGAGCTCTAAACAAAATGCTCAATGTGATCTAGAAGGCAGAAGTTGTCTCTTTCCCAGCAAACAAGCATTTAGAGACTAGATAATCACAATTCCACGGCTAGTTAGAAAAAGTACTGCAGGAGGTAAACGTGCGTCAAGAAGCCCCCGCGGAGGCCCTCGGACTCCGTGTTTTCTGAAGCTTACTGAATTTGAACTGCTCCTCGTACTCCTGCTGCTTCCTGTCTTTCTGTTCCTGTAGCCTTTCATATAGAGACCGCGGGTCATACACCTCCTCTGGACATTCTGAAAGGGAGAGAAAGAAGGGGGAGGGGGATTACCTATTTTAGAACTCTTTCATATTATTTTGGAATCACAAAGGGTTATAAAGATCAAGTCAAGTCGCTGCATGAGCTGAGGGCATGGATGACACAAAAATAGCACAAAGTCCGTAGCTTCCCTTTGGAGCTCAGAGCCAACTGTCAATGTCACTGTCTCAGTGGTTCGGATCCTGGACCCACCTGTCTAGGTAGAACAGACTAGTAGACTCTCCTGGAAGACAGTGGGGTAGAGTGAAAAGGGCAAGGGCATGATTAACCTGGCTCTGCTTCCCGCTGTGGAGGCCTAACACAGGCTCCTTCACCCCTCTGAGCCTCAGTTCCTCTACTCTGAAGTGAGGACATTGGTACCTCCTCTGCAGGCTTGTTGTGAGGATTAAGACCATTATGTGGAACGGCCAACTGTAAGCCCATATACCTTCTGGATCTTCAGGTTTTCGAACTTTCTCCCATTCTTCTTGCCTTCTTTTGCGCCGTTCATCTAGTTCTGCCTCAGTCACAAACCTCTTTTTGATAACAAGGTTACCATCATCTCCTCCATCCATAATGGAACAATCAGTCTATGGAAAACAAACAAAATATTTCAAGTGAGAACTGCAATTAAAATTCTACAGAGAAACAAGAAGATTTAGCTCTCTCACCCAGCAATGGAATACCTCAAAATTCCCTTTGACCTTGAAGAAATCCCCAAATAGTCTAATTTATAGATCATTGATGAAAGCACTTGATTACATTTTCCCTACTGTATGAAGTAGTTTTAACAACCCTAAGTTATCTACAAAGTCAGCAAGAGGATCTGGAATAATTCTCATTACATGCTACTCCACAGGAAATCTTACACTGCAAATATTTCTGTCTCTGTAATCTAGACCGATTGGCCTCCTGGCCACCCTTTTCCCAGTTCGCACTGTCCTTTATTTCTGTAACATCTGACACTGTTCTTTCTTGAAATTCCTGTTTCAGGGACATCACACTACCTCGATCTACCTGTTCTTATTTTCAAGTAGGTTCAAAATGGAAAATCTCAGCTATTTAGGGAGCCTTAGAGATCAGGTCTGGTCTATAAAGCAGGAAAGTGATCTGCCTAGAGGCACACAAAACATGAATGGAGAAAGCGAGACTAGAAGAACCCAGATGTCCCAACTTCAGATTCAATGTACTCGGCATTACACTCAACTCCTCCTTCATCTCTTTCCTGACCTCCCTCCCTTCCTTAAGTTCCGTATCTGTGCCACTTAAGTTTCTATCTTCAATCCTGTTTTCTCATTCCCACGATGGCCTCAACCACTTTATGATTTCTTGATGCAGGAGACTTCCAACTCCCAATCTATATACCTCTACCTGAAACTCTCAGGAAGGAGGGGGGAAGGGACTAAAGCTATAGAGGCGTGTGCATTACTCCTTTTAAACAAAACTTTTCTGCTTTTCTTTGCTGGGGTCTTTCCTTTTGAAGAACTGTTTTGTGCTCTTCACAGAACCACACGTAACAAGGAAGCACACATTCTGCGCCACTGGCACGTCGATTCAATGTCCATTTCAAATTGATCCCTAATAGCCAACATAATACGTCTGCCGGTAGCATGAAAATAAGTAGCAGCCATTTACCAAACTCCACCGTGTACTGAAAACTTTTTATGTATATACCTCATTTACACTCACAATGACACATGAGAAATATATCTCTTTACTGAGGAAGAAATTGCGGCCCTGAGTTAGGTCCGTTGTCTAAGGTGATACAGCTGGTGGATGGTAGAACTGAGACTCAAATCCAGGCCTGACATCAAAAATTCATACCCACTTCACCATACCCCTCTCCTCTCCAGAAACCAGGGCTCCTAGTTGAAAAGGACATGTCAATTTCAGCTTTCTTCCTAAATCAAATTCCAGTGCTGAGAATGTTCTTGCAACATTTTTCTTTAATAAAGATGGAAAAGAAAGCTGAGAAAATAAATCCAAACATTCAGAACAAGAGAGTAGTCTCAGCCTGAATCCCACTGTTACTGAAGTTCAGTTTAGTGTAACAATGAGAGTTTGTTTTCTTTGAAAATTTACTAGAAAGAAAACTAAATCAACTGACAGAAGCTGTTGCTCCCACCTAGAGACCACAGCCTGGACGCTTTGATTTTTCATCACTCCACCTCTCCTCCCAGAAGCCTGTTACAGAAACAGAATTATGCAATCTCTGTGAACATGCCAAACATTCCTCCATTCTGAAGAATGACCTCTTGTGAAACAGGAGCCAGCATTTTCTTAAACATTCCTGGCAGAGGCAACGTCAGCTATGAATGGCTAATGGATGAGACGTACTAGACCCTCCATTTCCTCCTCCTTATCCTCTATTAGCTGTTGCTCTCGTTCCCACCCTATACTGGCAGGCTGGTTTCTTCCCCTCACCCTTATTTCCTGGTAAATAACTCAGAGTGGGATGGGTCCTTACCACCCACCTAATCTGATTCTCCATCTGGTATCTGAGATTTTCATCTAACTCATATTTAAAAACTTCAAGATGGGCCACCGCAATCCCTCCTTGAGCAGACCTGACTGATAGTATAGTTCTTCCTTAAACTCAAATTGTCTCCCCACAAATTCTACACATTGGTTCAATCCTCTGGGAAATAAACAAAAGGAGCCAAATCTTTTTTCAACATGACAACACTTCAGCTCTTTGAAGACAACGCCCATGTTCCTCCTATTTTATCCCTTTTCTGGGCCAAACATCCCTAGTCCCTTCACTCTTAAAAGTGGAGAAAAATAACAGTGTCTCAAAGCAGTGGCTTACTTTACCAGGTTGCATATGACTTAAACCTGGGAAATAATTATTAGAATCTGGTAATGCCACTGGCATCTCTACTCTCATTATACATTTTTTAAAATGAAAATCTATCCTATGTAAGGCTAATATGCAAATCGACCAAATGGTGGAAGGACTGGTCGCTATGACGTGCACTGACCACCAGGGAGGCAGATGCTCAATGCAGGAGCTGCTCCCTGGTCGTCAGTGTGCTCCCACAGGGGGAGCACCGCTCAGCCAGAAGCCTCCACGGCAGCACTAAGGATGTCCGACTGTCAGACATACCCCGAGGGCTCCCGGACTGCAAGAGGGCACAGGCAGGGCTGAGGGACCACCCCCCCTGAGAGCACAAATTTCGTGCACCAGGCTTCTAGTATATATATAAAATGCTAAGTGACCAACCGTAGGTCCATCCGACCAGCCTGTACACATGATGCGCACTGGCAATTTAAAAATAAACGTTGACTTGTGCAATATATATAAAGCTCTCAGAATGGATATTATTGAAATCCCCCATGAAATGATTTGTAATGGATCTATTATTGAAGCTACCTTTGGAACTAGTATATCTATAGATAATATTAAAAATATATCTAAACATGCAATTCTCTGTCCTAAAAATGAGCATGTTCATAAATTAAATGAAGAAATTTTGGATATACTTGATGGAGATTTTCACACCTATATGAGTGATGATTCCATTGATTCAAAATGGATGATGCCGAAAAGGAAAATTTTCCCATTGAATTCCTTAATAGTATTACTCCTTTGGGAATGACGAGTCATAAATTAAAATTGAAAGTAGGTGCAATCATCATGCTACTGAGAAATCTTAATAATAAATGGGGTCTTTGTAATGGTACTAGATTTATTATCAAAAGATTGAGACCTAACATAATCAAAGCTGAAGTATTAACAGGATCTGCTGAAGGAGAGGTTGTTCTGATTCCAAGAATTGATTTGTCCCCATCTGACACTGGCCTCCCATTTAAATTAATTCAAAGACAGTTTTCTGTGATGCCAGTATTTGCGATGATTATTAATAAATCACAAGGACAAACTCTAGACAGAGTAGGAATATTCCTACCTGAACCAGTTTTTGGACATGGTCAGTTATGTGTTGCTTTCTCTTGAGTTCGAAGAGCATGTTACGTTAAAGTTGTAAATACTTCATCACAAGGGAAATTAGTCAAGCACTCTGAAAGTGTTTTTACTCTTAATGTGGTATACAGGGAGATATTAGAATAAGTTTAATCAATTTACCAGTCATTGTTTTTATCAATATTGTTTTTATATCATGTTTTTGTTATTTTTATGTCATATTTTTGTTGTTTATTAATCAATTTATATATTATTTTCATATACATTTTACTGATTTTCTTTCATCTCTGACACTTCTATTATAAAGAGCGAATAGTGATATTAAAATATTTCTTCTAATTAATTTCCTTTCAATGTGCATGAGTCCATACACTGGGCCACTAGTAATACATATTAATACCGGAAAAAATCTTCCAATAGGCCAAAATAAAATCTAGAATCTTACATGCTTTCTTCTAATTTAAGAATTCAGAGACTCTTAAAATTTATTCTTATAACTCAAAATTAAGAAAGGAAAATCATTTATTTCATGACCTGCTGAGTTTCTGGAAAGACACTACCTTCATTTAACTTTAACAAGGATCCCTGAAACTCAGGGACAAAGTCTTTAGGATACTTGTCAAAAAGGGTTTGAACTTGAAACAGAAACTCTAGAGCAGCGATTTTCAACCGGTGTGGCACAAGAATTTTTAAAACATGCAGTACCTGACTATTTAGTCAGGGGCACTGACCTCTTTTCCCTTAGATTGTCAAATAAAAAAATGACAGTAGCCAACACAATAGCTGTCCAGTGTGAACGAATCAAAATTATACCTATTTTTTGTCAGATCAACAAAAAACATATATTTTTGGTGAGCTGCAGAATTTTAGTAGTTTATGTATGCCATGAGATGAAAAAGGTTGAAAATTGATGTTCTAGAGAAATAAGGAAGGATCTTCCCACGAAATTCTTACTCTTTTTCCTCAATATCTTTCTTGTGTTAGAATTCAACTTCTACCCAAAGAGTTGAGTCTGTGCTATTACCCATCTTTCAAACATAGACACAAAATCAGGAATCATAGTTGGTTAATGAAAATAAGGCAAAAGCACAGCTCTCAATGGGTTGGCTTCCTGAAAACACAGTCAGCCCTAGCTGGTCTGGTTCAGTAGCTAGAGCGTCAGCCTGCGGACTGGAGGGTCCCAGGTTCGATTCCAGTCAAGAGCACATGCCTGGGTTGTGGGTTCAATCCCCAGTAGGGGGCGTGCAGAGGCAGCTGATCAATGATTCTCTTTCATTGATGTTTCTATCTCTCTCACCCTTCCTTTATGTCCATAAAAATATATTAAAAACCCAGTCAGTCAAAACTAATGAATACTTATGAGTCTGCTCTTTAAAGCTAATATTATAATCCTGACATTCTCTTGATTCCAAAACAAAGCTAGGTGGCCACCCCAATTATAATGAACTTGTGAGTTTAAAAGAGACAAGACTAAAACACAGGCTGCTTTATCCATCTCTTTCTTCTACCTGGCATTCCTTCTGTAGGTCCTCGTTCCCTGGCCCAACACTATCCCTCTTTGCCTTCAATATAGCCTTCTGGCTAATTAATTTGGTCATCTGCTATGCTTGGAGAGGTCAAAGACCGGGACAGTACATGCTCATGAACAAGTGGCAATACCCCTGAATATTTTGAATATTATTCAGAATATTCTTTCTCCAGAAATATGCAGGTCTTTTTCAGAATTCCAAACTTCACTGTCAATAAATACGCTTAACTTCACTACAACCCAATGTAATTAAAATAAATATATAGCGAATACCTTCTTTTCCGTCTTCTTACCAAGAGGGAGAGCAGGTCATGATAAAGAGTATAAAAGACTCTAAAATCAAGAGACTGTGATTTGAAACCTGGTTCTGCCACTTACCCATTGTATGACCCTGGGCAAGTCACTAAACTCCTGAGCCTTAGTTTCCTCACCCACAACTGAACTCACCAAAGGGGACTAAAAGAATACTGCACAACATAAATCTTTTGTGAGAATAAACACATAATTCATGTAAAGCACTTCAGTGTTTGACACATGCTTAAAGATGCTCTGAAAGGCCTGCCATTACTACAAAGCACTACGCAAAACTCTGGACAGGCTGTGGGAGTGAGAGAAATACTGTATGCATTCGTGGGGGGGAGACATAAATAAATCAGTGACATAAATAATCCTGACACCTGAAGTGGGGAAGGGATCACATCAAACCGAGAGGAATAAAACATATACCCACACTCCCTTTTTCCTCGATTTCTTATATAAGTTCTATTGTTTCTACTTCCTAAAGACCTCTTTTTAATCCACTCCTTTCTTTTTCTATTTTTAAGAGTCCTTTCCTTTCTAATCTATCCCTTTCAGGGCCTACTCTTGCATGGACTACTGCAATAGCATTCCATTATTCTCCGTTTCTACTCCCAGCCCTATCACAGCCATTTACACCTCTCCCACAGCACTTACCCATTCATTTTATCATTCATGACTGTTCCATCAGCTCTTTGTCTCCACAGTGTAATAAGCACAGTGTCTGGCATATATTAAGCATGTAATAAATACTTACTGAATAAACCAAGCATAGAGGATTGGAAGAATTTAAGTAGGGAAGAATGCTCTCACATAAATATTTCTAGATGTTGTCTGATGTAAGTTATAGAGAAGGGTAGACATAAAATAAGTGTTAGCTGAGGCTTCTATGTCCCATGGGAAATTCTATTCAAACATCGTATGATTTGCAAAGTAGGAAACACAGGACCAAAAATTAAATCACTTTATTATAATTGATGTCGTCTTCAAGAATAACTCTCATTATTCTCACTTCATTTCAACTGGTTGAAAAATGCTTTTACACGGGTTATTAAGTATTTCCCACACAAAGAGTCCAAAATTCATTCACTGTTTATTCCGCAATAGGAAGGTGATGAGTACCTACAATTCATTTACGTCCTTCTGGAAATGACAGAAAAACCGGAAGTTAAAGTATTTATTTCTAATTCCTACTGCCCAGCTAAATTTTTACAAGTCTCATTTCTCTCCTTTGTTTGCTAGAATAATTGAAAACAAAACAAAATATAAATAAATAAAATCCTAGGGTCCAACTATAAAGATTCATGTGGGAACACTTGTTTTGTCCTGTGTTTAATTTTAGAAAGAATGTTGTCAACGTTCCTTTACTCACATAACTTTTTTCTTCAAGGTGACCTGAGTTAAAAGATCAAACTTAACATTACATTATTTTAAAAAGAAATAAGTTCTTCAAAGAGGGAATTCATGGAAAAACCATACCCAAATCACTTTGTCCAAACTTAAAAGTGTCAAACTGATACAAATAAAGAACATAGTTTTCACATTTGCTTGACAGCCAAAAAAAACAAAGTTCTTATATTTCAAGCCAAGTAACCGTAATACACTGATCTACTGTGTTTGCACTGGAGACTGTGGTATTTAATTTCCAGGTTTGTGGGACAAAATGGGCTTAGTGTCTCACATAGCATGACACATAAGTTTTAAGATACAAAATTTACATTGCTGCGTGCAAAAATAATTGCTATTGCTGAACTAAAAAATTATTCCACTTAGCTAGTGCCATAATAGAAGCTAAAGAGATCTGGTTTCCTATGGAATTAAATTTTGTGATGGCAGACTACTTAAGTGTTTGCAGCACTGACCATCATACACCCTAATTCTGACTTTATTTAGCAAGTGTAAAAATACATCAGGGGAACTCTGTGTTAGGGTGATCGAAAGCTTCTCTCTTTGAGTAGCAAAAGCAACAGGACAATACACTTTCCTTTATTTCAAGAGGAAGGGTGAGGGAGGGAGAGTATCAATGATGAGAGAGAATCAGTGACTGGCCTCCTCCTGCACACCTCCCACTGGGGATGGAGCCCACAACCCAGGCATGTGCCATGACCTCCTGGTTCACAGGTTGACAATCACTGAACCACACCGGCCAGCCAATACACTTTCTTTTTGTCAATATAGTTAAGCACTGCTCTTTCTACATTTCTACCCTAATGTTCAAGTCACAACTATGAGGAATTCTCCATCTGGCAAACTCAGCTATATTTCAAGCAAAGACTGCTTTCTGGCTATAAGGCTCTTCTACCAGCTACAGTCATTTAGATCAAGCCAATTTCCCCTATTACAAAACTTCGGAGAATGACAACTACTAACAGAGAACACTCTGTTAGCATTTATTAGACAAAGTAATCTTCGCTTTTCTAACGACGCTTATTTAACCTACCCCAGTACCGAAGGAAACTAAAAGAACCTAAAAATGAGGGTACAACATAGCAATTTAATTCATATTTAAAATTTTTATTATGAAGAACAATTGGTATAACCTTCTTATCGTCTAGGCATCTAAAAAACACATGCAATAAGGTTATTTTTGGCCGTAGCCGGTTTGGTTCAGTGGTTGGAGCAATGACCCATGGACTGACTGAAGGGTCTCGGGTTTGATGATCCTTGGATCCCAGCCCTGGATGGGGCTCATGAGGGAGGCAACCAGCTGATGTTTCTCTCTCTCTCCCTCTCCCTTCCATTCTCTCTTAAAAAAAAAAATCAATGGAAAAAATATCCTCAGGTGAGGATTAACAACAGAAAATTATTAAAACAAAACAAAACACCCAACACACCTATATATGCATTTGTCTTCCCGTAACATGAGAAGTGAGTCTCATTTATATGTGCATTTACCTGAATTCATCTATATGCACTGGGAGAAAAAAAGAGAGAGCTTAAATTATTGGTTCCCTGAGCTGATCCTCAGTTCCCCAGTTCATGCGTGCCACTCAGTGTATAAACACGTCCCTCACTGTGTATGAGTCTAATATTAGTTGTATCTGTTACACATTGTGACTCCTAAATGTAAACCAACTACTTCATCTGGGGCTCACGGGGAGAAAAAACAGCATCTGCTCCAAAGCTGGAGGAAACCTGGCCATGCTGGAATGTTGCTGCGCTGGTATGCCTACATCCATCATAATGCTCCCCGAGATTTTCGAGGGTAGCTTTGATCATTTTGCATCTGGGCTGGCTTTGGAACCTAACCCACACTAAGACATACCTCCCCTCCCCCAGGCTTTATATAACTCCTCTCAAGATCAAATTTTTTTTAAAAAAGAAAGAAGTAATGCAAAGTACACAACCACACATAAGGTCTACTAACTCATTCAGTTGTATTTTTGAAGTCAGTTTTTACAGGGGACCTATTACGTGGAAGGCACAGTGCTAGGCACTAACCTGGCGCTCAACTATTAACAAGTGAGGAACTCCCATTCAGTAAGAAAGAAGGTTGGCACATGAGCAATTTAGAAAAGCAGAGTAAGAGTAAATGCTGTAAGAAAATAGAAGCTTAGTTCAGAAAAGGGAGATTAGGGAAAGCATGAGGGAAGCTTAATTTTGATAGTAGCTGTGACACTGCGGTGAAAAGTGGTGGAAATTTGAGGCATACAAAGAAAAATAATCTGTAACTCGAGATTGCCAGAAATCACAAATTTCACATTCCAAAATCAAAACGAAAGGAAGGGTGCTTTCATTTCCAGAAATAGTAAGGTAATTGACACCAATCCTGTACTTCTATGATAAAAAATAAATTAAATAGCCTTAGCCCATTTGGCTCAGTGGATAGAGCCTGTGGCCAGAAGAGTCCTGGGTTCAATTCCAGACAAGGGCACATGCCCAGGTTGCAGGCTCCCATCCCCAGTATGGGGTGTGCAGGAGGCAGCCAATCAATGATTCTCTCTCATCATTGATGTTTCTATCTTTCCCTCTCCTTTCCTCTCTAAAATCAATTAAAAAATATGTTTAAAAAATTAACTAATTTAATTAAATAACTGGAAGAAATTTCTAAAATAATTCTTAAACAGAAAAGCTAACAAGATAGTAAAGAATTTGCCCAAACCCTAGCTGGGTTGGCTCAGGGGATAGAGCATTGGCCTGCAGACTGAAGGGTTCCAGGTTCAATTCTGGTCAAGGGCACATGCCTGGGTTGCAGACTCAGTCCCCAGTAGGGGGCGTGCAGGAGGAAGCAAACAAGGATTCTCTCTCATCATGGATGTTTCTCTCTCTCTCTCTCTCTCTCTCTCTCTCCCTTCCTCTCTGAAATCAATAAAAATATATTAAAAAAAGAAAAAAGCCCTAACGGGTTTGGCTCAGTGGATAGAGCGTCAGCCTGCGGACTGAAGGGTCCCAGGTTCGATTCCGGTAAAGGGCATGTACCTTGGTTGCGGGCACATTCCCGGTAGGAGGTGTGCAGGAGGCAGCTGATCAATGTTTCTCTCTCATCGATGTTTCTAACTCTCTATCCCTCTCCCTTCCTCTCTGTAAAAAATCAATAAAACATATTTTTTAAAAAAAAGAAAAGAATTTGCCCCAAATCCAAAACCAGAAATAGAGCCATTATCCAAACTTGTTTTCATCCTAAGGGTTTCTCTGACCTTAATGCTGTTGTTTTGGTGCCTTTGTGAAGCAAAAGAAACTAAAGCCCAAATAGGATGTGAAGTCTGATAACCATCTATTTATTTCTCCATGTTAACCTGGTACGCCAAAGAACTACACCTTCAAGGTAAAAAAGTGAAGTGGGAAGAACAAGAGCATAAATAACGAGCAACAGAAACAGACTCAAAGGGAATTCAGACAATCGATTTAAAACATTCAGATTATAAAACAACTACACTTATCACGTGTAAAGAAACAAAAACCAAGCCTCAAAATTAATAGCAGGGAACAAGAAGCTGTAAAACCGTGGTAGAGCACATTTGAAAAGACCAAATAGAACTTCATGGGGAAAAAAATGCAGTAACTGAATTTAAGATTTCAATGGATGAGTTTAATGACACATTAGAAATAGGTTAGAGAATTAAAGAAAAAGAAATTATCCAGAATGTAGTATAAAAATAATAAAGTGAGAAGAGAACAGAGTAAAAAGGTCTCTGTTAAATCAGTAAAGAAGATAAAAACAATGGGGCAGAAGCAATAGATGGATATAAAATGGCCGAGAATTTGACAGATCTAATGAAAGACACTACTCCACAAATTCAAGAAGTCTAACACCAAACAAATGCAGAAACCCGAAGATAAAGACTGAACAATCTTTGAAACACCCCACAGTGAAGAGGGAAACAGAGCCTATTTAAGAATGAAGTGGGATCCAAAGGTGATCCCCAGTGAGCACACTGCCATTGCTTAATTCAGCTGCCACCCAGGTGTAATTCCACTATGGCTGAGCCTATGGCCGAGCCAGGCACTTAAATTACTTTGTTTACCAGATATGCGGTTTTCCATTTCTGAAGCGGCATCTTGACTCTCACCAAACATCAAGAGTCTTAGATGGTGAAAGGAAAGACTGCTAACCAGGTAGAAGGTCTTGAGGTGATTCTCCCTCTCTAAAAACCACAAAGAAACTGCCCACTGGGGTAAAAGGCACCAAGACTTCAGGTGAGAAAGGTTAACTGGCCATCCTCTGCTTGCAGACCCTGAAAAACTGTTAACAGCTTAGCTCAAGCTGCATTTGAAAGACTATAGATGCTGCTTTTATCTCAGCTCAACTCTTGTATCAAAAAGGAGTCAACGCGCAGGGACTCCTTTCCAGGATTTCAGAAGCACTGTCCTCCGAACCATTTTATGGGGTCCCTCTGAACACAGCAATACACCAAACAGCTGAAGAAATCAACACGTCTTACCTCGCAGCTGGTACCCAAGAAGTCATGGGGAAATCTGACCACCACCCGGCACCTGGTTTCCTGCGTCCCACTCCAGACCTACTCAGTCAGACTATCCGGGGATGGGATGGGGTCCGAGAATCTGCATTTTAAAAGGGCCGCAGAAGAGCTTGTTTTCTACTAGTTCAAGAACCACTGCTAAGTCCGAACAGGTGTCCTCCTCTAACCCCCGGGCGGACGTTGGCATCCACGTGGGCCACCAACTCTCCAGCAACGTGCTTCAACTCTCGGTCTCAGCTGCTTAAGTTTTCTGCAAAAACGAGCACGCTCCAGCGACTGGTACTTGGTACATAATAAAAATGTGCTTCCCGTCTCACATGCTGTGAAAACACCATTTCCAACCAGGCCTCCCCACATCTCCCGAGGAGCCGGGAGCCGTTCCAAGACCTTAGGAATAGCGCCCGCTCCTCACCTGGAGCCCTGGTGGCCCCACCTCGTAGAGAAGGTGCAGGGAAGCCAGCAAGAAGCCCAAAGTCCCCATTCCGCTGGAAACGGCCAGGTATCCTCCCCGACTCGACCTGGAGGCCACCCCGCGGGCTCCCTCGGCCCCCCTCAGGCTGCGTTCTGCAAACCTCTGGCCCCGGCGGCCAAGGACACTGGGCGAGTGCACAGACTGAGAACAGGCCTGGCCCTAAACCTCAAGTCAGACACAGCCCCCCATCTCCTCGGCGAAGAAGCTGGAGCCCAGGTCTCGCAGCCTGGCTCGGGCCCAGGCCACACTCACCTACCAACGCGCGGGAGGCGGGACACCCTGTCCTCGGTAGCGCTCACCCCTGAACCTCCACCGCCAACGTCAACGCCGCTTACTTTTTAGGGGTTAAAAAAAAGAAAGACCAGAAAAAGAAAATAGCCTTTGCTTTTGTATTCCTTTTGACCCTTCAGGGCTTCCTCTTCCTCGCCGCCACAACAAAAGTCCACGCCGCTTCCGGCGGCGAAACCCAATCCGCGACTCTCTTCCTCCCCGGGAGTCCGATGGAAATCCGGTGCCCGGAAAGCGGGCGGGAGACACTGGATTGGGCCATTCACCCCTCAGCCAGCGGATTGGCCAGCTCGCGCCTGGGGGGCGGGCCGGGCCGTGAGATCACGTGATGCCTCCCAGGAAAGATGATTGGTTGTCAGGGAGAGGGATTGCCACCGAGGAAGGGGCGTTTCCTAGGGGACTGAAGGCGGGCCTGGGGCGGTACGGAGCGGGGGTGGGCCCGGCACGTAATGGCAGCGCCGTGGCCCCGCGTCCATCTTTACCGCTCTCTCGGACCTGTCACAAAGGAGTCGCGCCGCCGCTGCCTCCCCCTCTCTCGATCGGACCTGGGAGCTGGAGCAAGTCAGTGCCGCAGCCCAGCCGCGGTGCCCCGGGAAGCCCCTGGGGACGCGGAGCGGGGGGAAGTCCGAGGGCAGGGGACGTCTCGGGGAGGGAGGGGACAGTCCCCGAGTCTGCGGCGGGGAGACCGGACTGGGGTCGGGGGAGGCTCGGGGAAGGGGCCCCGGAAGGGCGGCGTTTGGCAGAGCCCGGGAAACAGCCCGGAGATTCTCCACGGAGGCCCGCGCGGAAGGCGCCTGAAGAGGTTCCTGGAAGAGGGTGTTCCCCCTTTAGGGGGATGTTGACCGGAGGAGGTGCTCGGGGTCGCCCTTCTGAGAAGGCCGCGGCGAAAGGGGCCCAGGTGAGAGGCAGGCAGCTCCCGGGAGGCTCCTGACATTTTAGGAGGGCTCTCGGGGGTGTCCGGGGCGGAAGGGGCAGATGGGAGGACGCTCTGGGAGGGTTTCCTTTTGTGGAGTTTAAGGTTTTAGGTGGCCCGGGTGCGAAGCAGACATTCCCCCGGGAGCCATAAAAATGCCGCGGGGTGGAGAGATGCCTCGGAGAGAGAGAGGGGGGCTAGGAGTCTGGAGCCCGAGCTAGCGGATTCCCGGAGGCCCGGCGTGGAAAGCGGGCAAGGGCCTCGGGGAGAGGGGCTCGCTGGGCAGTTCTGGGAAGGAGAGACCCCGATCCGCGGGAAAGCCTCGGGGAGGATCGGTGAGCCGGTAGCAGGAATGGCACGCCGGTCCCCTCGGAGCCTGACCCGGGGTCTTGACCACGGAATCCAGCTGCTTCGGGGCTTCGTGCAGGTGGGGTGGGAGGAGTCCGTTCCCACCGAGGCTCCCTGCGCGAGGCTAGATCCAGCTTTGGCCCCCTCCCGGCTGCCTCAGTTTCCCTGTCTTTGGGGGGAGACATCGAGGCCGAGATGGTCCCCCGAGACTGCAGGGCTGCCCTTTCTGAACAAGGCTGATCTCCTCGGAGTGGTGCACTTTGAACTTTTAAGGGCTGGACGCCTCAGACAAGTGACTCCACCAACCCAGGTCTGTCCGGTAACGTCACCCGGTGTGGCAAGGTCTGTGATTGTGCCACCCGAGGGCCTGCTGTTGAGGAAGGAAAGTGGAGGCACTTTCTAAACCAAAGCTGGGTCCAGCGGTTCTCAACCTGTGGGTCGCGACCCCTTTGGGGGGCCGAACGACCCTTTCACAGGGGTCGCCTAAGACCATCGGAAAACACATATATAATTACATGTTGTTTTTGTGATGAATCACTAGGCTTTCATTAGGTGCAATTTGTAACAATGAAATTGGGGGTCACCACAACATGAGGAACTGTATTAAAGGGTCGCGGCATTAGGAAGGTTGAGAACCACTGGTAGATGCAAGGAGTTCGCTTTCACACAGTAATGGTCCATCACTTCGGGAGCCATGCGGGACCGAAAGCGTCCAGGTTCACAGCTGCGTAGGCCCTATCATACTCCAACCCCAAGGTTCCAACCCCTGCGGCGATGGGGGTGGAGAGATTCCCAGTGTTTGCTCAGAGTTTTAATTTACTCTGAAATGCTGGTGGTGCTGGCAGGAGGCAGCCCTAGAACATAATCCTTTTCCTTCAGGAAGTTTGTCTGCTGACCGCTGACATTTTCTTCCATGTAATTTCATCTCAATAATGTAAACTACCTCCCCTTTTTTCATATATATATATATATATGTGTTTTATATATATAACATATATATTGTTTCTTTGTTTTCATGGCCTTTGGATGTCTACAGGTAGGAAATCTTTCTTCCTTCCTCGGTTGTGATTTTGTAAGTGAGACTTCCTTTTTCCTCCATGGACATTATGCCTTCCTATAGTAGTTTCAAACTAAAGATGAGCAATTGCTTTTAAATCCCTCTTCCACATGGTTTGTTTTCCACCACCGATAGAGTTTGCATTTCCTGGGGTGGCATCCTGCTGGGTGGCTCCTCTATGAGGTGAGAAGACACTTGTGTCCAGGTGTGACATTTTCCTGATGTCTAGTTAGTGGCATCTGTTAGAGTTGGTTTTCCAAATATTCACTCATTTATAATTTTTTTGAAGCTTGTTGCTTTTCAACAAAAAGCTGACTCGTGTTTCCTGTTTTTCTGGTCTTACATTTCATGGGTCTTTTAAAAAAGAATCACTGTGGTGATTTTGTAAGGTTTCTCATTTTCCAGGATACCCGTTGTCCTGACCTACTGCCTAATGTCTGTCTGTGACCTGCTTTTGGCTGTTTACACAAACACTGCATTATTTCTGTACTCCGTGATTATTTTTAAGTTATTGATTATAGGAAGTTGTCCTAGCATACCCTATGTGGACTTTTTCTGCTTTGTCAGCAAAATAACTTTTCACTTAGTAAATTGGCTAAGAATCAAGAGGAAATAAAAACTTAACATTTTGTATAATAGTCTGCTACTCTGTAGTGAATGGGGAAGAACAACAACTCTGAAGTATGTTTTGGCAAGAGAACAACAAAAAAAATCGTTGTGGGTTCCTGAAGTGCATTTACAACAGTTTATTTCAACTCATAAGCTTCATTCGGTCTGTCAAGAATTGCCTATACCAGTGATGGCGAACCTATGACACGTGAACTCATTTTTTTAGTTGATTTTTCTTTGTTAAATGGCATTTAAATATATAAAATAATATCAAAAATATAAATCTTTGTTTTACTATGGTTGCAAATATCAAAAAATTTCTAACTTAACCAGAGTTAAGGGTTTTTCAAAATGCTGACACGCCGAGCTCAAAAGGTTCGCCATCACTGGCCTATACCTTCCCTAATAATAATTTGTTATAATGAAAGGAGATGTCACATTGCATCCTTTAAAATACAACTCTCTTGGATACTCTAATAGCGATCTAGTTTGAGAAGTTATTAGGAATTCTTGAGGACGGAAATCACTACTTTAAATTGGAGATTTTCTGCTTTGTGGTGGGATCTTTATAAAGTAGGAGGTGGCCGAAACTGGTTTGGCTCAGTGGATAGAGCGTCGGCCTGCGGACTGAAAGGTCCCAGGTTCGATTCCGGTCAAGGGCATGTACTTTGGTTGCGGGCACATCCCCAGTAGGGGATGTGCAGGAGGCAGCTGATCGATGTTTCTCTCTCGTCGATGTTTCTAACTCTCTGTCTCTCTCCCTTCCTCTCTGTAAAAAATCAATAAAATATATTAAAAAAAAAAAAGTAGGAGGTGATAGCCACTGGGTTGCACCACAGATGGGAACCACAGTGGAACCAGTAATGTATTTCAAAAGAGTTATTTGGGGAAGTAAGCTCTCAATTTAGCCTCTCTCAAATATTTGATATTTTCACAGCATTTACCATTGAAATTGCATGGTTATCCCCTTCTACCCCCCCGTATTCAAATTAGAAAATTGAAAAATAGAATAGTCAGGAAGTAGTGAACCAAAACTTGGGCCACAGCCTTTAGGAGACTTACAAGTTTTAGGAGTGTAAAAGAAAGAGCATTTTCCCTTTGGTTTATCTATTCAATAAGTCAGCTTCTGAAATAGTTATCTTGCCAATCTTTATGGTTAGAAAAAAAGCACATATTTCTTATACTTCACTCTCAGTGTCCATTCCAAAAGGAAATGCTTGCTTGCTGTATTTTTTTCAGCAAGCAAGAGCATGTTTAAGAGCATATTTAACTGTGGATAACTGTGATACATACAGGGCTAAATGAGGTAAAGTTAATCTTATCAACAGTGGGGGACTCCCCTTTCTCCCTTTCTGAGTTTTTGAAAACTAAGAATGCATTTTAAGATAGCAAAGAATTGATGCACTCCTTAAGTTTGTTAAGGAATGAACCCTGCTCATAGCTTTCTTATTGCTTGAAATTATAGTTTCCAGGCATAATTTCATGGGTCCTATACACATCAAATAGAAGGCTTGAAATACCTTACTTAGCCAGTTTATTATTACCTCATAGTTTAATGTTACAGTGTTAGCTTATTCTCACCCCTTCTACCTTCTGAAGAATCACGTTTTCTCTCCAGTGATCCCTTGGTGCCTTGGTTCCCAAAGTCTGACTCCTACCCTGCCCCACCCACCTTGTGGGAAGAGCAGCTCCTTTTTTCCGATTCTTATTGCTTCATAGTTATTCATACTTACACATGCCTAAGGGCTACTTATTCATAACCTACCAAGTGAATCATTAAGAGTTGCTAAAACATGGTGTTCATAAACCAAAACCAGCACACCAGAGCTTACTGCTGTCTGACACCTTGTTCTCCCAGGACGCCTGGCCTGGGAACCTTGGCACCGGGCAAAGCTGCTTGCGTGTCACGTGCTCATGTGCGGAGAGCGGTTCCTTCAGTCATCGGGATGGTGCTTGTTTTCCATGGCGCTTCCTCTTGTGGTTTTTGGTGGTTTTGTTTTTCAGCAGAACTACTATTAGCTTCGTTATCAATTTAATTTATGGGCATTTGGTTTACCTTTCACTGTGGTCAGGATATTTGTACCAACAATCTTTAGCTTATAATTTAAGACATGAATGTGTGGCAATGCAAATATAAACCCTCCATACCCTTTTTGCTAATGCTGATGTGTAGTCACCTAAAAACTTGCTAGGACAGAAATCCTTGATGTTACTAAGTTCCGTTTCCACTGGAAAAATGGAGGAATGAGAGGCCTGCTCCTGGTGATCCCGGTGATGCTTCACCCGGAGGCTTCACTGGCGGGTATTACGTTATGGGTCGGGCCCTCCGGGTGTGGGCTATTGCTGTCCTTCGTCTCTTTGCCAAGAGCATGAGGGACCTTTTTTTTCCATCTCTGCTCAGGGCCTGGCATGTAAGCATTATAATCATATTTATTGAATGTTTTTTGTTTTTCAAAGTGGTTAGTATTTTGGAAACATTCTCTACTTTTACAGATTTTAGAATAAATTCACTTAATGTCGTTATTGAATACCTTTTAGCTTATGGGTATCCAACTGAGTGTTTTCAGACACCATTTTAAGTAGATTTCATTAAGGAAAGTGTTGTTATCCATGCTGTTTATACATTTTGTTTGCTTCTCTTAATAGTAAAGAGTTTTCTTTACTAGAAAACCCTATCCTTCAGATTATGAATCATCGGTTTAAATAACACATCTGTATGAGTTCCTATTATTTTGTCCCCGGGGCGAAAATCCCCAGCATGGTGGAGTGTTATGTTTTTCTCCTTTGTGCTGCAGCCATCATTAGCACTTACCTCAGTTCTTCTGTAGTGTTTCCTTTTGGGTCCAAGGCAAAATTTTCAGTCTTGAGACCTAGCAGGGATTATTTACTCCTCCTTTTTTCTTTCTTTCTTTCTCTCTCTCTCTTTTTTTTTTTTAACTATTATTTGCTTCTGGGAATTTCTTAATCTATCCCAGCCCTAAATTTTATACTTTAATACATTTTTTGAATGCTGAAAGGATTCGTCTTATGTTTCATATAAGACTGTATTCTATAATTAATTCTTTTTAAAATACATTTTTATTGATATCAGAGAGAAATGAGAGGGAGAGATAGAAACATCAATGATAAGAGAGAATCATTGATCGGCTGCCTCCTGCACATCCCCCACTGAGGATCAAGCCCGTAACACATTCACCTATGAACCAGGAGGTCACGGTTCAATTCCTAGTCAGGGCACATGCCCAGGTTGCAGGCTTGATCCCCAGTATGGGAGTGCAGGAGGCAGCTGATCAATGATTCTCTCATCATTGATGTTTCTATCTCTCTCCCTCTCCCTTCCTCTCTGAAATCAATATATATGTATATGTATGTGTGTGTGTGTGTGTGTGTGTGTGTGTGTGTGTGTGTGTGTTAAAAATAAGAGCAAATATATTTCTGGATAAGGCTCTCTGTCTTGATAGGGTTTGAGTTACACAGGTGTATGTATTTGACAAAATTCTGCACATATATGCATAGCACTTATACATTTCATTATATGTAAATCTAACCTCTAAAAATATATTCAAGTCTGGTTAGTGATATGTATGCTGAACTATTTAGGGGGAAGTATACTGATGCCTGTAATTTACTTTGAAATGCATAAAAAAATGAGATGGATGGATGATGGGTAGAGATGGATAGATATGTGATAAAGCAAGTATAGTAAAATATTAATGGTAAAATCCAGATGGCGGGTATGTAGGTGTTCACTGTAAAATTCAACTTTGCTGTATGTATGAAATTTTCATAAAAATATTGGGGGCTAATAAACATGCACAAAGAACTATCACTTATAAGAGTATCTTAGGAAAACACCCAAAACATTTTCTAATGAGAGAAAATCATGAACATTTCCGGTGCATTATCTATTGTTACTTTTTATGCTCTGTGATTTAGCCTTGACGGGTGAGAAGTGAGTTGGAAAAAAACGCTGCATCCTGTAACACTATTTGGGAATGATAAAGCGAAGATGACAGCAACAGTAATTTCACGCCCACAGTTTGGTTTTTATTCCTATGGTCATTTATTTAACCAGCCTCTCCTTCCTGGGCAACATAATCCTAAAGTCTTATTTTCAGAGAAAAGGAAGTGTTCTTAATGTCACTGAGCTGTCTTATGATCGAATGCAAGCAAATATTTGAAGAGCTGAATCATTGATTCCTGGACCATTTGTTAGAGAGGATTAGACCAGTTGGCCAGATGTCTCTTGTGGTGAGCTGTTTATGGTGATAGAGGTCTGTGTTTTGAGTACCAGACCTCATTGCTTTAACACAAAACTTATTGAGAACCCAAGTTTGATTTTCTTCCCTCTCAGAGCAGCTTTATAAAATATATAAAATACAAAAATCTAATAAATCATAAATAAGACAGAAGGGGAAGGCATAGTCTTTACTTTCTTCTGAAAAAAAGAGTCAGTCCTGGACGGTGTGGCTCCATTGGTTGGAGCGTCATCCCATACACTAAAAGGTGGCAGGTTCGATTCCCTGTCTTGACAGGCTGCACACTTGATCCCTAGTCAGGGCATGTGACAGGGGAGGGCAACTGATCAGTGTTTCACATCAACATTTCTCTCCCTTCCTCTCTCTAAAATCAATTTTAAAATAGAATAAATCAAAATTAATACTACTCTTCAGAGAAATAGATTCACAAAGGAAATGCTTGATTATAATTATGCTCTTGCAGAAAAATTGCTGTGAACAATATAATGACTTAAAAAGCATTACCGTTTAGATGGTGAGAAGTCTTTCTGCTAAGCAATGGCATCTGGGGGTATCATCATCATTAATACAATCGATAATTGCCATATCAGTGGATGATTGCCATGGCCGCAGATTTAATAGTTGTATGTGTTTAAATTTTGTGACTAGCTTGTCTTTGGCCTCAGATGGACTTGACTGACCATCTAATGCTAAGTAGTCTTCAAAGTTAAGGTGAAGGATGTAGGCATTACAGGTTTACATAATCTCTAGTCTTATTCATTTTCTCCTTCATTCAGTCTGTCAGCCCTTGGATGACCTTGCCCAAGAGCAAGGTACCATCTAGGTCTAGGTTCATTATGATGCTCCATAGGGTACATCTGGTGAGACATATGGGGAGCTGTTTTACTCATTGTGTTGCTGTGCATTGTACATAATGACTAATGGAGGTAGCTGTGTTCTAGTGGGTATTTTGGCTGACCACTCCAAATATAGTCAATCCATTTTCCTGGAAAAAAGGTTAGCTTTTTCTTTTTTTAATATATTTTATTGATTTTTTACAGAGAGGAAGGGAGAGAGATAGAGAGTCAGAAACATCGATGAGAGAGAAACATCGATCAGCTGCCTCCTGCACATCTCCTATTGGGGATATGCCCGCAACCCAGGTACATGCCCTTGACCGGAATCGAACCTGGGACCTTTCAGTCCGCAGGCCGACGCTCTATCCACTGAGCCAAACCGGTTTCGGCGTAGGTTAACTTTTTTGAACCCAGAAGAATCACCCATTCGTGTTTCAGTTTGTCCCATCATCCAGTCAGTAGTAGGTCCTGCCTACTGTGCCAATTCTTTGTTAGGTTCTATATGCAGTGATTTCCAGACCTGGTCCCAACAGAATCACCTGGGGAGCTTCTTTTTAAAAAAAATATATATATATATATATATGTTTTTATTGATTTTTTAGAGAGAAAGGAAGGGAGAGGGAAAGAGAGATAGAAACATCATCTATCAGCTGCCTTCTGCACGCCCCCCACAGGGGATCGAGCCCACAATCTGGGCATGTGCTCTGACTGGGAATCAAACTGGTGGCTTCTTGGTTCCATGTTCAACAGGTGAGCTACACTGGGCGGGCATCACCAGGGGAGCTTTTAAGAAAGCACTTGCTTGGACCACAGCCTAGAAATTCTGACTCTGGCTATTTGGAGTGGAACCAGCAGTTTGAAAAGAAGTACCTAAGGGCTTTGAATGCTCATCACCTTTGGGA